>NC_021161.2:50423676-50442735 GCF_000331145.2 Cicer arietinum
TGCCCAAGAATCAAGAAATATAACTAACTGGAGCTTTTTTTGTTGTTGCATTTTTTCTATTTCTTGGTTAGGTTTATTTCCTCAATTTTTATTTTTTTATTCTTTTTTTAATAATTTCTTACCTTATAAAAATTGATTTATGCATTTTTAAAATAAAATAATTGAATCATTAATTTTCTAATAATTTAGTATCTAACTTAGTTCAAAAATCTTCTCATTCTTCTTTCTAAGTAGCTAGTGATGAAAATGGAGAAGAAAAGAAGCAACAATGCTTCTCTTACCATTTTCACAATGTTGGTTGCATTTATTTCTCAGAACCTTGTTATACCTGTAATAGCCAACACTCAAGACCCTCATGCAGGAAATTCTCCAACAGCTATATCTAGTTCTCTATGTAATTCTCTAACTTTAGTTATCTATCTATTTTAATGATATATGATTTTGAACTTTCCTTGAAAGTAAGTAGGCCATTTATTTATTTTTCAATATTTGAAGTATCAAGATCAACTTCTCATAAAGAAGCTATTATTATTATTATTATTATTATTATTATTATTATTATTATATTTTTTTATGTTTTAGTTACTTAATTTGTCCACTCATGTTATACATTGTTTTTGACTTGTCCAAGGTTCACATAGTCCACCATCTCATCACACTGGAATTGGTTGTGGTAGCAGTAGCACCCCGCCATCTCATGGTCACGGTCACAGTCATGGCCATGGTCATCATGGTCATAGTCATAAATCATCACCCTCAGGTAGTGGAAGTAACAATCCAACCCCATCAACTCCCACTCCATCACCCCCCTCAGGTGGTGGTGGTGGAAGTTATGATCCAACCCCGTCAACTCCCCCTGGCAATGGAAATTGCGATCCAACCCCATCACCACCCTTAGATGGTGGAAGTTACAATCCAACACCATCAAATCCCACCCCGTCACCACCATCAAGTGGTGATGGAAGTTATAATCCAACACCATCAAGTCCCCCAGGCAGTGGAAGTTATGATCCAACCCCATCACCACCCTTAGATGGTGGAAGTTACAATCCAACACCATCAGCTCCCACTCCACCCTCAAGTGGTGATGGAAGTTATAATCCAACCCCATCAACTCCCCCAAGTGGAGGAAGTTATGACCCAACCCCATCACCACCAACAAATGGTGGTGGAAGTTATAATCCAACCCCATCAACTCCCCCAGGCAGTGGAAGTTATGATCCAACCCCATCACCACCATCAAGCGGAGGTGGAAGTTACAATCCAACACCATCAACTCCCCCAGGAACTTATGATCCAACCCCGTCACCACCGTCAGGTGGCGACGGAAGTTACAATCCAACTCCGTCAACACCAAGTTACAATCCAACTCCATCAACACCACCAAGTGGCAATTGTGCACCACCAGACCCAACAACACCATCAACCCCGTCAAACCCAACAACACCATCAACCCCGTCAAACCCAACAACACCATCAAACCCTCCCTCAGGAGGTGGAGGATACTACAACTCACCACCAACTTATGGAGATAGTAGCCCTCCAACACCAATCAGTGGCAGCCCACCAATCATCCCATTCGACCCTAGCACCCCACCGTCCCCCACTTACTCCACACCACCTTTCCTTCCTTCACCATCTCCCTTCACCGGTACATGCAAGTAAGTTCCTTCCCCTATATTGCATTGAAATGTAAACTATCATATATAACACTGCCTCTTGTTTTAAATATAAGCAAAAAGGTATATGTAATTTGCACCAAATACATGTATCTTTTTCTTATATACTTAAAACCAGAGGGAGTACACATCTAGGGTTTTAACTGATAATTAACCTTTCTGGACTTTTTTCTTCAAAACTGCAGCTACTGGAATACTCACCCACAAATCATCTGGGGATTACTAGGCTGGTGGGGAACCTTAGGCAATGCATTTCATGTCCCTAGTTTGCCAGGATTTGGTTCAAGTCTCAGCCTTCCACAAGCACTTTCTAACACAAGAACTGATGGACTTGGAGCACTCTACAGAGAAGGGGCAGCTTCCTTTCTTAACTCCTTGGTGAACAACAGGTTCCCTTACACAACTCAACAAGTTAGAGACAGGTTTGTAGCATCACTCAGCTCAAATAAGGCTGCAGCAACACAAGCTCATCTCTTCAGGATGGCCAATGAAGGGAGAATGAAGCTTAGAGCATGATCTAATTATTACTTTGGTTTATGTGTTAGTTTATTGAGTTCAGCTCAGTATATTATATCTATATCTTCTGCTAAGAGTGTTTTTAATTAGGTACTTATCATATGTTAACTTATCCTATTATGGATTTTGTGTTACTTTACAACTATATGTTAATTAGCTTTCATGGCTTCTTAGTTTTGAATAAAGTTGATATTTTGTTGCTATAATGCTTCAAGATCTCCATGCATAAGATTCAAGTACAAAGCATCATATATGACGCAACAGTAAATTTTTATTTAGAAAAAAAAAACTTTATTTTCATTGTATAGCAAGAAAGAACACCAGTAAAGATTTGTCATCACATTCTCATTAAATGAAGGTCTACCTAAGGGGGTGTGTATCAAAATAAATTGATTATATACAAAGAGCAACCCAGCAAAGTAGCCCTAGTCTAGAAAAGTTGATTGTTCATGCAACATGAACTGCATTCAAGTTATATACATGCATGATTGCGTGTCTTGAAAACATGTGCAGGGAGGGTCTACATTAATTGTAAAGGTGTCTAGTATTGTTTCCTAGTGAAATGCAAGACAATTGTTTCTTGTTGTTGGTGTGTGTGTGTGTGTACAGAAAGACAACAGATGGTCCAAGATGGAATTTGGGTTGTGTGCATTGCAGTCAGCCACATCGGTAGTCATTCAATCAAGGCCAGAGGTCCAAATCTCAAACTTGGTAATTTAGTTTTATAAAATAAATCAAGATCTGCATTGAGATCTGAACCATTGGATCTTGATCCAACACAGTGTTGTCAATTGCAGATCACAAAAAATAGCTGTCTGTTCAAATTATGTTACACAACATCGCTATAGTGCCGCTATAATCACTATTTGACAACATTTTATACTAAATAGTATATCGCAAAACAGTAACAATTTATTCAACATTTGCTACGCTATAGCGCTGTTATAACCGCTATTTAACAACACTAATCCATCGGCCACCAAATGTGGCTGACTGTGTGACAACACAGGATTGTGACAACACACTATCCAAATCCACATAGCTACCAAAGGTGCCCTTATATGAAATAGGACTGCTGTTACAATGGCACAGGAAGGGTTGAAGGGCCATGTGATGCCTAATTAATGTTATTTTAAGTGCCTTAACAGGAAGTGTACAAGGCTGTCCTTTGGTTCAGAAACAATTATAATGGTAGGTAAACCCTATAAAAAGATGGTAGTCTTCACAAGTTATGTAATATAAGAATCATTGTGTTCTATTTTTTATAAGAAAAAAAAAACAGCTTTTATGTCTTCAGCTTACCAATCTTTCCAAATATAACATATATTAACTTAGATATAAGGGACCTCTACTACTACTAGTTTAGATCACAATACGTTTGGTTAATGAACTTACTTTACTTGACTTCATAGGTAGAATGTTATATTGCTACATTATATATTCACTGGTGCAGTTGTATATGGATTGAAGAAAAACCTTTTCTAATGCTTTCCTCATAAATTAAAAATAGTCATTTCTAAAACCAAAAAGATCATAAAGCATTTGAAAAGAAAAAAAAAAAAAAAAAACTTATCCAAACTGACACTAAGCTTTAATACTACTCAACATTGAAATGTGCACATAATTGTGAAGTTCCAAATGTTTTTAAATGCTTCTGATGAAAAACGTGAACTATAAAGTCAACCATATGTGGGCCTGTAAAAGAATTGGAAAACTAAATTATAAGACTTGGTCCTAAACTTTTAATACACACACACTCCAAGTTCATGTAGTATTGCTATATTTACCAAGATAATTTATAAGACAATATTTCCATATTATTTTACCAAGATAGCTGTCAACAACATGTTTAAGAGCATGCTAATACTAATCAAGTAGTCAAGTCAGGCTCATAATTTTACAGTCATATAACAAATGATTAACCAGGGTATACAAATTAACAAGAATAACCAAGTCTGAGAATTATTGCTTCAAATCTCAAAGAAAAAAATGGCAGAAAGATCTTAATTTTAACAAAATCTAGGATAACATTCAGAGGCATACCTTTTAAATTTTCTGGTAGTATTACATAGTTGAGAAATTCTAGCCCTTGACACTGGATTTCTGATAAAGTTACCAATGTAAGTTTCTTTACTGTGAGAAATTCTACCTCTGATTATACAAGTGGTTTCCATGACATACATGTCTCATTGGCTTTAGATTTTTTACAACCAGAAAGAAATCAGCGCATATGCGACTCGATCCATTTAAAAATTTGGTCGGAATGCACACTTGTCATCTCATGGTAAGCAAATGCAAGGTTTAGCTCCTCCTGAATATGAGGGATCAAATGCTTATCAATCAAGATATTTTTCCTCTCCTCAAGAACCTTTTTCCATTTTGTTTTCCGTCCATCTTTCCTCATATATCCATTTTGATCAACAAAACCCTTTTCCTTAAAGATTTCGAACAAAATTTTAGAAAGAGTCTGATCAAGACCTGGAATCCTATCAGCTAAAGTACCCGGCGACAACGGAAACTCCATACATTCAACAACACCGACATCAATCCTTTTATCTTTTAAAACCTCTACATATTCATCAATTTTCTGCTGCCTATAAAGATCTTTAGGCATGTGAACAAAAAGGGTAGGAGGGTAGTCCTCATTAATATCGATTTCCTCAAACATCCCTTCAGCAATCATAAGCACAATACTATTAAACTTTTTCACCGTCGCAAGCAAAGATACAAAATACCCTCCAGATGAAGCACCTAAAGCAACAAGAGGAAGTTTTCCAAGCCTCCTCTTACCAATCCACCATTCTAGAATATCTTTAACAACCAACAATTCCTTACCATAAGTCCAACATCTATGTTCACTCGAAATAGTAACAACGGCGAAACGTTGAGCAAGAGCATGAAGTACAAGCAACCTTTCTTCAGGCAAACCAATACAATCAGAACATTCAAAGGATTTGTCCCAAAAGTTTATGGCTTTTCCATTACATCCATGAGCAAGAAAGATAACACCTTTAGGTGATTCAGGTACTTGCCATATCAAATCTGTTCCATTCCGGAACTCTCTTGTTGGATTCAATTTCACCAAAGAGTCAAAACTATTCCACTTTTGTTTAGGAGATTCATAAGTGAAACTTGGTTTAACACCATCATTATCATTATCATTAACATTAACATTAACATCAACATCAACATTATCATTGATATTATCAAATACTAAAAAGAGAATCACTATCATTAACATCAATGTAAAAGACATAATAAGTACTTGAACCATGGAAATGTGAGCACTACTCCGTGGCTTTAATTTGTATCCATGATTCAACATGGTGAAATAAAGGGTTTATAGCAGGAGGGGAAAAGATCAAATTTTTATCAAAATATCTTAATATAAGATCAATAAACTATAAAGGGTTAGTGGCACATAATCAATTGAATCATTGAAATCAAAGGGAAATTAGTTACAGTGTTCAAAACATATATACTCACATGGAATTTGAAGGTTAACTACTGTGTGTGTTGAATCTCAAAGGGAAACATTAAACAATTGGATTAATCACCGAAACTGTGGTGAAGTAGAAGTATATGTATTGCGGTTACTGGATTTTGATGTCATGTGTTTGTTCTTTTTTTCGAATAATTTAATTTAATGTCATGTGAAATTAGTATATGTTTCAATTTCAGTGGAAGTTTTGGGTGGGCTTTACTGGGCTTTAGTATATGTTTCAAAACTTGGGCCGCATTTAATTTCAGTGAAAGATTTTTAATTGGGCCGCATTCAAAAATAAAGAACCAAAAAACTGAAAGATTTTTTTATAGATATACCCCTATATCTTACTGACACACCCCCACATTTCGAGTTTTGCCCCTTCCAACTTTTAATTTGTCACCGTAAATAATAAGTATTTTTTATTTATTTTCTTGAAGATACTCTCCCAGAAAAATAAGAGGTTCCTCTGTCTTTACATTATTTCTATACCCTCCAAAATTCTTCCTTTTCCCTTTAGCTCCCAACAAAATTTAAAGGTTTGTTTGTAAATTAAATTTTAGAGGATTTTGGGGATAAAGTCTATGGAGTGCTAAATTTATATTTAATATATCATATTGTTCTTTTTTATTTTTTTCAAAATATTGAATATAAATCAAAATATAAACTTAACACTTTCAAGCTCTTTCTCCAAAATCCTTCAAAAATCAATTGCAAAGAGACCTTAAGTGTCTAGCGATATTTTTTAACCTATATTACATTTATTAAGAGTTAGTTGAGTGTATTTAATTTTTTTTATATCATGTAAAAAATAAAATGCATTTGTCAATCTACATGTGATCATATTATAATAATCTGATCATAGTATAATAGACATCTAATAACAATATTAATAAATTATATTTAAAGATATTTTTGATATGGTTGATATTATTTTAATTTGAGTTCAATGAATTTAATTTTTTTTTCTTCTTCTTCTTATAATTAGTTCAAAGTAGAATTAAATTGGATTTCGGAGAATTAAATGGTTCGACTCAAGTGTTTAATAAATGTAATGCAGTATTAAGAAAATTCAAATATAAACATAAATTAAATAATTATTTTTCAGATTTTATTATCAATCGGCTAAATTATTGTGATTATTAACTAGTGATGTTTTCAATCATACCTTATTATTATTATTTTTTTCTTGCCTTTACTATACTTGGCAACAGTTATTGAGAACTAAAAAAGTGATGTACATTGAAGCTTTGAAAAAGAACAATGTAAGGTTAGGTCACACATGAATTAATAGTAGCATCATCACCAACACCCTAATGGGAAAAAAGTGATGAAAAAGGGAGGATGTGATGGAAATGGAATGGAAGTGAAGTCAAAGTTTGTTTGATGATAGTAATTATAACGTACGTGGTGCTTGTTGAAAAACAAGGCCAGCCTGTTGGGACCATGTTGAGTTTTTGTGCATGTGATGATCAGCCACACCATTTGCACGTCAACATATTCTTTCTTTTAAGGGGCATCTTGCTTGTGAGGGCAAAACTTCTCTATGTCATTTTGCTTTAAATTGCATTCTTATTTTTTTTAACAACCAAGCTCACACAATAATAGTAGATAAAATATGTGTCACAACGTACTAAATATTAATATTTTTGTCGTCATCATTTGAAATGTAAACGGTTTGAAATTAAATACTATCATTGATATTTAAAGTAAATAAATCCATTTAATATTACTCTTCATATATGAACTAAAATTTAAAAGGGATCATTTTATTATGAGAAGATGGGAATCCAGGAGAAATAATTAAAAATAGTTGGAATTATGTAACAAACATTTCACCGCAAAATAGTAAATGTTTTTCACTTGCTGTGATTTTTTTCGTACTAAACAATATTCTTCCCATAAACTTACGCCAAAATTTGAATAGTATATACTTAAAGTCGTAAATACTTTTGTCAACTCATAAAATAAAATAGACAAGTACGTAGCTCCTTAATTCATCCACATATATACTTGGTTGCATGCTTAACATTAAGTTAATGTCACATAAACTTTACCAATCGAAAATGGCAAGGTATATATTATGATATTTGCACGAGTTGAAAAGCACTTGAAAATTCCTAACTTTTGGCATCCTTATTAGTGGTTCTTTCTTTTTGTTAGAGAAAAGAAAACTTTTGGGTACAAACATTCCTTGCTTGGTTCATTATAAATATCAATATATCTAACCCTATATGCATTTACATTACAATTTAGATTCCATCATTTCTTGCTCCTAATTAATCTTTCCAAAACTTCATTAATCTCTCCAACTGGAAAAATCATCATGGGTGTCCTTGGAACAATAGTAAGACATTTAGACACAACAATAGGGTAAACTAATCATCTCTCTCCTCCAATTACTTTTAAAAATATCTTAATCTTAATTATTTAATTTCATAAATTCTATATGTCACGTAAACTATTGTCATTCCATTCTACTCCTCCGCATGCTATAATTATATACCTTCGAAATCCCATGTACGAAACTCTCCCTTACAAAAATATGTTCAATGAAAATAGTTTTTTTGTTTTTATATAATGAAAAATAGGTTTTCTACCTAAACTTTAAAACACATGGAACACACTCTAAATTTTAGGATCTTAATTTCATGTTTTTCCTCGTAATAACATTGTACTTCTTTGTGTACCAGGCCAGGAGTAATGCTTCTTTATCCTTTGTAAGTAATGGCCATATCACATACCATTTTATTACTAATTAATTTAATATGCAATTAATGACTATAGTCGAACATTTTATTACAACATCTCGTTTCCATTTTAACTTCCTCATCATTGTGATGACTAATTATTTTTCTTGACAATATGTAATGTAATGACCAACTATTAAATGTTTGATATTTATGTGATCATAGATACGCATCAATGAGGGCAATTGAAAGTCCTTCAACCTTAGATGACCAACAATGGCTAACGTATTGGGTTTTATACTCTCTCATAACCCTCTTTGAGCTTTCCACTTATAAGATCCTATCTTGGTAATATTAATTAAGTTCTCTATGCATAGACATGTTAGACACACACACAACAATTTGATAATATTAATTTATTTAACATGATAAAATAAATATATAAATAGGTTTCCAATTTGGCCATACATGAAGCTTGTGTTTTGCGTATGGTTGGTACTGCCAATGTTCAATGGAGCAGCTTACATATATGAGAATTATGTGAGGAGATATGTCAAGAATTTTGGTAACCATGGAGGTTCCAATAATTATAATTATCCTGAGGAGTACAAAAAGGTCCTTCATATGATGACCTTCGATGCAAGAAAAGCAGTTGAACGTTATATCGATAGATTTGGTCCAGATGCATTTGAGAGAGTGATTAGAGCGGTATATATGATTATATAATAACTACTATATATTTCTTTATTATTATTATTATTATAAAAGTTCAACTTTTACTATTTTTTTAATAATATATTTCTTTTCACTTTGGATTGTAGGCTGAGAAAGAAGCAAAGAAGCATTGAGTGTGTCAATTTAACCAAGTTGGCATGGGAAGAAAGTAAACATGTTACAATTAATATATATTTCTGTTTATACTTTATAAACTCTCTAGCATGTAGAAGCTGATCAAGTTTCAGAATTATTATAGAAAAACCATAGCAATCTTATTATCTATTATCAATACATCAAGTTTTATTTGTACCTTATTACTATTACTATATTTATTACTCTTGTTTAATTGGAATGGGTGATATGATGTACTATAACAAGCATGCATGATCGGGTATAGGTGATCAAGACCTATTAATTAGCTTGTCACTGTTATAAACCATCACGCTTTGATAAAGCAACTTCAATAATTAAATGGGTAATAATCATTTTGAATTAAGCAACATAAGAATCTCTCCCGTGAATGTATTGTAACAGCTGATTGAGGGATAACCGTATCCTATCCTGTAATAATTAATTATAAAACCTCTTTAACCTTTTTGCTTCCCGTTTTGGACTTCAATAAATAAATAATAACTGATACTTTGTTGAATGAATATTTTAACAGATAATAATAGGCAGAAAACAGGAACCTAAATATAAAAGCATGCACAGGTCAGTCCAATAATTAATCTAGACTCTTCTTTTCCTATTTTATATGTTGATCATTCTGAAAAATAACAAGATACTTACAAAGAATCAACACTAATATAATATGAACATGAATATTATAACTTTAAGTAATCATTTATATAAATTACACTAGAAGTAATCATTAATATATGAAAATATGTAGACCATGCAAAGAGTGTATACACATATGATAAGAAAATATATATACCTAAAAATGAATTAAACGCGTCTAAAAAACGAAAGATAAACAGGTCAAGTACAAGTGAAAGAAAATCAGGATGAGACAATACTTGGAGAAGCATGTGGCTAAAATATAACTGAATAGTTTATACAGACAAAATAATCCGACAATAGGGCCAACTGCAACACTTTGCCAGCAAACTCTTTTGTTAGACTTTGATAAATTTTATGTTTACTTGTTAAGACATGAAAAGAGATATACTTAACTTTTCAATGAATAGTTATAGTGTTTACAATTCTTAAACAATGCATTTAGAGAACTTGTTAAGCTCAAACCCTAATAATAATCTCATTTACGTACCATGGTAATGTCTTAAATGTAAATAAGTTAAAGAGATTGGTTTCTTTTAAAAAGCTTATAAAACCTTAGTTCAAAAGTGTGTATACATCTATTATGGCATATTTTGTTCTCAAAACAGCTTATAATAAAAATAAAAATAAAAATTTTGAGAGCTTTGTAAAAATATTATTATTTTCTCAAAAATAAAATAAAAAACAAGCACGCTAAAAAAATTATAAATATTTTTTTCATGGTTCAAGTTAAAGTGGAAGTATCAGAATGTAGTGCCTTTAGTGGTATCCAATAATTCATTAATTAATTTATAAAGGCACAAATTCAGGATTTTTTGAATAGGTTTAGTAATATTATGAGAGATGTACCGTTCTCTTATTCTAAATCCTTGCAAAGTCATTGAACAGATGCCGTGTTGAGAAACCCGGACTCGAAAATAGATATCGAAAGCATCATCTTTGGTGATAAAATTCTGTAAAGAGCAAAAAAACTTCAAAACTGAGCTGGATGATCAAAAGACTGGATGGAATTAAGATCAATTTTCCACCGGTTTCAGCAACCTGGCAATATTGATACATGGACAATCCTGTTATGTTCACAAACGGATATATATACTATAAAGATGGAAAAAGCATATATGATAAATTGATATGACTTACACCAAAAATCAGTATACTTTAGTAAATTATCTAGATATGGCAATAAATGACAATATGGCAAAAAGGATCGCTCTTTCGCTATCCTAATCCATTTTTTCAAGAGGATTTTAGGATGTGCTTAGCTCTTTTGGGACCAAGTCGGACAGGACCAGATCTTATTGTGCCGTCCAGATTAAAAGAATCAACAGCCGGATAACTAGTAGAACTTAGATTTTGTGCTACATTCTGGCAACATCTACTTCTAGCAATCTCCACTTGTGGATCAATTATCACAGCTCTTTTGTTACGTTGCAATTCTACACTTGAGTTTTCTCTAGTCAACCTTGTCACATGACTCAAGTTTTCGTTCACTTCTATATTGGATATCTTGATAGGTTTTCTAGAATCATCAAGATTATCTGCAGGTCTCTTCCTGATATTTGTACATGGATGATAGTCTTTGACAACCATATTATCATCCAAGTTAACACCGTCAACGGCCTTATTTATGTTTCGGCAACCACTATTCATGGTAGAGGGTGTAACTGAAACTTGTGGAGGTTGAACAATAGATGCTGGACAAAGAAGGGTTGTCTTCATGGGACCCCGAGAAGTCAGAGGATTAGAGGGGTAGAGAACATCTGCTGAATGAGTAACCGACGGCGAAGTGAAATTATTTCCCCATCGATTTTGAGGAAAACTTTGATTACCTACACCAGAAAGTTGCTGAGAATAGGTCCTAGTTAGCGTGTCATCTGTTGAGCTTGACAACCAAGATGGCACACTTCTGTAAGGCCCCTGAAACCAATACGTTTTGGCCAGTTCATTATCAGCAGGTTGCAAGAAAGGAAATCCGAAGGCTGATTTTGTAGCATGAGGGTTTTTTATCCTGCCATTAAGCTCGCCATTATTTGAACATGCCGGCAGTCTAAAAGTGCAAGGAGTGGGTAATACCTGTGGCTGAGAGTTCGGTCCCGAAGGTTTAGAAGCAGCCATAAACTGCTCTGAAAAGTCATTGGGTGCCCCATTAAATACTGCATAAGAGGTAGATTCCTGATCAATAGGATTGAAATAAGAACTGGCATTTCTGCCAACTTGGAGGCTTCCATTTTGAGATACATGATTACTTTGCTGCTCAATAAACTGCTGAGGAAATCCCCGAGAGCTTTGCAATCCATGAGTGCTTTGAATTCTCTCCAACTGCAATACACTATCGGTGGATATTGGTATAGGGGAACCAGATACCCAATCCTGCTTGGAACATCTTCCCAGGAAAGATTTTTCTAAAGCAGTACATTCAGCATAATGCCTTTTTCTGGATTCCTCATCAGTCCAAACATCTCCTGTAAATTGTTGCATCTCTTGGCTGCTTCTAGCAATCGGAACATCTTTACCCATTAACCTCACTGTTGGTGGGCTGGAACTTAGTGAGATGTGATCTGAACCATCTTTCAGAGAAACCATTGTGCTTCCATTGTGGTTCTGCACTCTTTCACGTTGGTTCTGTTCAATACACGAGTTGCGTTTAAGGAACTCTGAATTCAGTGGCTGTACATGGTGACTGGAACACATTTCGGAATTAGGTCGATGGATATCTTCTCTTTGACTGCATAACTCGGCGACAGCTAACCTGGGTGAATAATGAGGAAATGAATTTAGACCATCTTTTGGTAATGTCTTTTGAACAACATGCACCTCATTATTGCTTAAATTTTCCTGACTACTTTGACAGAGAATATTATTAATGGGCAAGCCACTTAAAGAACCTCCTAATGGACTTGATGGCTCCAGCTGGTTCATCCCTACATTTCCACTTGAACTGAAATTGATCAGCTCACCATGAGAATTGAGTGGCAAACCGAAAATGTTAGGATCCAAACAGCTATTTCTTATGCTTCCTTTCCCCCAGCTTGTAAAAGGGTATGATTTATCAATCATATCTGCAGGAAACATATTATACAACTGTCTGTCACCCAAGGCCTGGCCAATATTACCATTAACTCCATAAGTTTGCAATGGAGACTCTGGTTTTTCATTTACTTTGTTATATGGAGAAGAATACGATGATGACTCCACAAATGTCTTTGTACTTGCATTTTTGTTCACATCATCAACCTCAAAAGTAGGATCCTCCGAATAGTCAATGAACTTTCCACCGGAACTGAAAACACCAGATTCACACACCTGTGTATTTTTACCACACACTTGCCCGTCCTGGACTGCAAAAAGATGTCTAGAAATGCCAGCATATGAAGAAAAACTCAATGTAGTTGTGTTGCCTATATCAAAAAGCTGTGAATTATTATTGTCATAAACAGCCATCTTGGTTAACAATTCAGACTTCTGTTCTAACTGGCTTGATTGCTCTTGATTGATACATGGCTTCATGAAATTTGGTCCAGTGACTTGTTCTGGAGTATTAGAAAAATGTTTGCTTTCAATTATAGGGCAAACCTCCTCTCTCTTGTTGTCTATCTTAAGGGCAATGTAGTCATAATTTTTGTTATCCTCAAAACTAGCACTTTCTTCATCAGTTCCAGAGGACTGCTCCTTTACTAATGAAGTAGCCGGTGCATCTGAAGATATGTCAAACATGGTTTCATCAAATGAACTTCTCTTTTTTGGACCAACTATTTCATGTTTATAAGAAAGTTTGACATGTCTGTCGTAGGTTAGCACTTGATCATTCTCATGGATTTCTTCAGTACCATCTTGAATTTTACATCCATCTGACATCTCTCCAGAAACATGCTTTAAGTGGTTCTTAAGAATGCCCCGAACAGGAGAATCTGCTTTTTGCCGCTTTCCAACTGAGTCACAGTTTATAACTTGTTGCTTTTTTTCTACTGATAAGCCATTTAAACCCAATTTCTTTCTATGGACAGAAGGTTCAATGTCTTGGAATGCAACCATTTTATTACCAATTGTACCTCTTAGTTTTCTGCAACTATTTACGGCAGTTTGCACCACGTGCTTGTTAGCACTTACCTGAGATAAACAAGATTAACAAAATTATGGATGTTCTAACATGATCTCAAAAGTTGAATAAGTTTTAGGCCTTACAAAATACTCATGTTTAATTTAAATAGAAAGGCATTTCACTGTATTATCTCCTATCACATATTATCTATAAATGTAATAACTAGAAACACCAGTAGCTTTTATACCAGTCTCTTTTCAGGAGGGATTTTCAGCAATAAAAAAAATGGAACAGAAACCCCAAAAGTTGAATGCAAAAGGTAAATGGTTAACAAAAGATGACGAATGAAAGAAGAATAAAATAAATAAGATTAATAGTATTAAACAGTGTATCCGGTGATGCTGAAAATCTGTTTTGCAAACTGTCCATGAGAACCAGGGAAACTATACAAAAGTATACTTTCTTCCACTTTTAATGATCAAATCAAAATCCAAACTTCTGCATAAACAAATTATTTGATTATTTATTGGGGAATTTTCTTACTTTTCAAAAACGACAATGAGTAAAAGACTTACTGCAGTGACATTTTTATTACAATTTAATTGGTTTAAGTGTCCCATCATTCTTCAAAAAAAAAGAGAAAACTTACTTATCTTTATTAAGATAAGTTACTAAGATCAATTATAAAGTTTCTCCTATGCTTAAGAAAACCTCAAATAAAAGCTTTTTCCAAGATTGAAACAACTGAATTAAGAACTAAATTACATCCATGAAGGCTTTAAAAACAACATTCTAGAATTTGGCCATTTTAGTATTCATGTTCAGAAGAGGATCTAAGCCACTAAGAGGAACATAAAAATCTATAATAAATGCATGGATCATACCTACAATAAAAGCTTATTTCAAGATTGAAACGACTGAATTAAGAACTAAATTACATCCTTGAAAGCTTTAAAAACAAAATCCTCCAATTTGGCCATTTTAGAATTAATGTTCAGAAGAGGGTCTAAGCCTCTAAGGGGAACATAAAAATCTATAATAAATGCATGGATCGGATGCTTACATCAATATGCTGACATCAATGAAAAACACAATGATAAAAATCTATAATAAATGCATGGATCATATATGCTCACATCAACGAATAACACAATAATAAAAGCTAATAAATCTGTATTGATACATCCATAAAAAAAGCACCCTTAGTTCATAAGGTTATTACGAGTGTAATAAAAGCTCATGAGGTTGTATGACCTTAAATATTCTCTGATATATATTTTAATTTTGTGAAAAATCTATGTGTGAATGGAAGCTTCAACTTAATAAAATAGTCATTAAACTATATTTCGGTACAATTACATATGAAACTGCATATATCAGCCAGCAGAATGCATGAGAGCTTCAACTAAGAATCTTATTTATAAAAAAGTTAGTAGTAAGACATAATTTTTTTTTTTTAAAGTAGTAATGAATAATAAAACTAAAACTTATTAAAGCTTCAGCTTAATAATAGTGACTACATATCCCTAAATTGATTTTACGTAATAAATAGACAGTTAGAAAAACTAATGCAATTTCAGCCAAATATCATTTTGTAAAAAATATAATTTTTAATTGTAATATAAAGCTCAGTCAAAAAGTTGTAATTATTTTTTAGGAAGAAAAAAATATTGTAATTTAAAGCTTACGTGTCTTCTCAGTCAAACTCTAAATTATTAAGCTTCATTTTTCTTAAAAACCAAAGAGTTAACACACACACAAAACATAATAAAAAATCTATTATAGCTCATAATAAAATCTATTAAACTTTACTTATTACTGTATCCCTAAAATTTACTTTATCACATAAATAAATAGAAAGTAAATTAACCTTAAACAATCTCGTACAAATATTATTAAATATTATTATGAAAAAAACTTAATCGTAATCCAAAGCCTGTGCTTAAAATGATTATACACTAACACACTCTAAATAAATTAAAGAAACTATAAGTAGATACACTTGTGGGAGAAAATGTTTTCAGTTCCATCACATTGCGTATTAACAAAGAATGTTTTACTTTGGTTCCTAATTACACTTTGCAGTAAAATAACCAAAGATTGCAATGACAGCCCTTATATATTTTTGTCATAATAATTACTTTACATACTTGAATAGGGAATCTTTGTCTGAAGAAATCATAAGAGATTTCTTTCTAAAATTTTTGGTACCACTCTTTCTTAGATTAATATTTAACACTTTAATTCTACAAAAAAATATTAGCAATGTCTACACGGGGAATGTGCTGCAAATTATTATAACATTAAACAATTGATACATATTTTCAAATTATATAATTTCACTTTGTTGTAAAAATCTTCATTAATTATATCTTAGTTCTTTTTCTGAAAGACAACAAATCAAGAAAAAAATTGCGAATCCTTTAAAATGAGATGAAGTGTTTCTAATTAGGGAGATTAAAAAAAATATACAAAGCGTCTATAAATTAAAAAAACTATTGGCACACTAATTAATAGTACTCCTTGTATATATGAACAAAGAGAAGGGAAGGAGAATGCCAAATACATAAATAAATAATAATAATAATAATAATAATAATAATAATAATAATAATAATAATAACAACAATAATAATAATAACAATAATAATAATACTTGAATGTTTTTCTTAATACATTTTGAGATATCTATGTATGTAGTAATACGCATTTCTGAAATTAACAAATAATAACCTCTATAAAATTTGTATTCTATGTTCCTGTCAAAAAAAAAATTGTATTCCATGTTTATATCCCCCATTCTAAAATTAAGTAACTAAAACATAAAAAATAAAAATAAAAATAAATAAATAAATAATAATAATAAATAATAATAGAAATGTTTTTCTTAATACATTTTGAGAAATCTATGCATGTAATACGCATTTCTGAAATTAACAAATATTAACCTCTATAAAAATTGTATTCTATGTTCCTGTCAAAAAAAAAAATTGTATTCCATGTTTATATCCCGTTCAAAATGATGTGGCTTCTGCCGAATCTCAATGCCGAAATTTCAGTGTACTTAAGTTTTATAGTAAGATTGATAGGAAGGGAAAAAATAAATATTGTGATTATAGAACCAGAGTCCGAGGACGTTGTCGGAAAATAAACTATTTACTAGATTAGTATATATATATAAATGTGAATGAAGACTTGAAAGTTGAAACAATACACTACAGATGCCGTTGCTTCAAACAGCAAAGGCCAATCAAGTTTTAAAATTGCATATCTAGGGAAATAATTAGCAGCAAGATTACAAATCTATACCATCATTGTGTAACCTTCATGGCTGGCCTCTTTAAAGGTAAGTACTATATATATTTAACAACTTCCACTTTTAAGTTTCAGTCATAACCATGAACTGAAACTATTTTAAGCCTTCTCTTTCAATGACTATATATATATTTAAAAATTCAGGTTGTTTTCTGATAGACATTTAAGTTTAATTCTTAACCAATTCATCGGTCAATTCTCCCCACAGACTAACAACACTTTCAGAATCTGATAAGATATCTATAGCACGACAGAGGGTCCAAAACCATCATCATACATAATTACCCAATAACTTACCAGTAACTACCGCCTACTTCACTCATGTGTCACGATGATTGCAACATAAAACACGTCAGAAGATATTATGCCCATGCGGTAATGATCTATATCAACCCAAGTCAAGAGTTTTTTTTTTATCGATACATACATGCCCATCTAGACTTGCATATATAAACATTCAACAATCCTCGATCACTATATATACATTTCTGACATATCAATAAATGATCTCAAATTCTCTGGACCTCCACTAACAGATCTCCCACTAGCGAAAATATATGCAGCTGTTCATAAACCTCTTCTCCTACGTCCCAAACACTAGGCAAAGGAGATGAGAACATGTCAAACTTCAGATGGCCCATATGATATATAATTCTTCCCAAATTATTAGTAAATAGTGACGGGGCGAGAAAAAAACTTCATATGATTAATTAGTCTCAACTCTTAAACCTGGTAATCCAAGAGTGGCCCCTTGTAGCTAGGGTACTCATACTGATTACAACACACACCCTACAGCTAGAGCAACATCTGCTTCACTGCCTTGTGAATTTCATCCCACACACGAAGACACTTGTTGTCTTAATTTTTAACTCCACTTTCCCAACTGTTACTTACCGCGTATTTCGAACAAACAAAAATCACTCACTTTTGTCCACAAGTATGCAGCTGTCTCTCTAATCAGCTTTTTCAGCAGTAATTTTATGCAGAAAAAGCAACCCATGTAGAATTAGGAAAGCTATAATCGCATACATCACAAGGAACTACGTCAATAGAAACTATACATATACAGTATCAAGTGATATTTTATGTATAAAATCCACGAATTTAATCCTCAGTGACCATGATTTAGCTTCAGATAATGGAAACGAAAAGATTAACTTATATTTCATGAGACAAAAACCACATACCTTCTTCCCAGTGAGCTCATTGTTGAAGATTTTCTTCTTTTTCTTCTTCTTTTTCATGTTCGTCTTCTTTTCATCGTTCATCAGCACACAACTATCAACGTGATTTCCCAACTTGCTCTTCATCGTCTTCTTCTTCTGACCTTCCTTCGTTTTTTTCTTTTTGCTGTTTTTGTTCGTACACTTCTTGTTCTTCACTATCGAATCAAAAGTAGCAGCAGCAGAAGTACTGGAATCCTCGCCTGAATAATCGGAGGATTTGTCTTCTTCATCTTCATCGTCATCTTCACCTTCCTCAACCTCAATCACCTTGCTTTTGCTTTTACTAACTTCAATCGGCGGCGCTACCGTGAGAATCTCGGCAATCGAACGCTTCTTCGGCGCTTTAGGTTTCGGCTTAAAACCGGTCTTCTTCGTCTGACGCCGTTCATCCCTAACCGCATGCGCTAAACAACTATCGATGTGAGCGTTCACCGCCGTCACAGTCGAAGCGTTGAAATCACGACAAACAGGACAAATCATCTCCAATTTCTCCTCCTCAACATAAGATTTCACCGATTCACCACCTCCACCTTTAGATCTCAACGCCTCAAGCCGTTGAGAGAGCCACCGAAACTTCCTAACGGTAATCGAAACCTCATCGTCAACATCCTCA
>NC_021161.2:50442766-50457192 GCF_000331145.2 Cicer arietinum
CCACCTGATCTTCATCCTCCACCTTGAAAATCTCAGCTATAGAACGTTTCTTCGGCGTCTTGGACTTGGTAGCTTTGGAATTCATCATCCTCATGTGACGTCGCTCTACTCTAACCGACTCCGATAAACAACCGTCGATGTGAGCGTTCACCGCCGTGAGAGTATTAGCGTTAAATTCGCGACATACCGGACAAATCATCTCCAATTTATCATCATCGTCAGTAAGAAGAGCGGAACGAGGAGGAGCAGGAGAGGGAGAAGGAGAAGGAGAAGGGAAATGATGTGATTTGGATGATTGTTCGGTGGAGTAACCTTGATGGATGGTTCTAGAAGGTTGTGATTTGTTTTGATTGGATCTGTTAGGGCAGAGAGTGATGGGAGGAAGGCAAGAGTGAAGTTCGTCGCGTGTGACTTGACGGTTAGAAGATGAAGGGAATGGCCAGCATTTGAAAACGTCGATGGACCTCATCTTAGAAGTGTACTCTCTGAATCAAAAAAGAGTTTAAAGTTATAAGATCGATGATGAAATGAAATTAAGTAAAAGATAGATGATATGATATACCTTATGGAGAATCCATCAAACGTAGCTTCCATGATGAGTAGTAGTAGTAATAAGAAAGAGATAAAGTAAGAAGAAGAAAGAGGAAGTGGAGAGAGAGGGGGTAATGTTTATGCGCTGGGTGTGGGTGGTGAGAAGAAAAAAGAGAGAGAGAGTGTGGAGCTGTCTGCTTGCTTTTCCCTAATTTATGACTGAAAGCGACGTATGAGAGAGTAAGCGAGAGAGGGCTCTAGAGTCACGACAGATGCATAATAAGAAGGTTAAGAACTACCCAATCTTAAATTATTTTATATTATTCTCTCATCATTCATTCATTCATTAATATTAAGAATTTAAGTGTCAAATTTTTACCTTCTTAATTTCACCACAACCATTTCAAGAAATTATTGTATAAATAATTATAATCAAAATTATTTATTTTTAATAATTATAATTAATCAATAATATAAATGAATTAAATCTTAATAGTAGTATAATAAAAAATTAGATTGAATAGAATATCATAAGAATTTCAATTATTGTTAAAAATTTGATTACAAATGACTGCACCAGTGTCTATATTTATAGTGCAGAAGGAATTTTGTTAAACTTGAATTAAGCAAACGGAATATAACATAATTCAATTATAGGTATAACTAATTCTAACATTTTGTAACTAACTAAAAATTGTGTAGTAAAATTGCTTAAGTATATATGACGAGAATATATTGAGATACTCCAATATAGTAATTGTCAAAATTTAATTTATATTTACAACTTGATTAAATATTTTGTATAAAGTGAGACGATTATAACCATCATCGTATGATTAAAAATGTTTGTTTTTTTTTTTATGTATATATTAAGTATCTTTTGTGCGTAATTGTAAAGATTAATTCCTCAAATTAAATAGGACAACAAAAGAGTTTTAAAGTTGTATTTTAATAATTGAATTTGAATTCATGACCTCTTTCATTATAACTATTTTTAAAATTATAGATGAATGATATTATTAAATTGGACGATTTATCTCAAGTTCTAACTCAAGACTTGTAGTTGTGTGAGTAATATATAGTAGTATTTTACTATCACTTCTAAAACAAAAAAAATATAATTTTATTATGTCAATGAATCACAAGTAATATATGGTGGTATTTATTACCTTCTCTAACACACACACAAAATTATTATGTCAATGAAACACAATTGTTGAATGATTAAAAATATTATACTTGTATTTGTTTTCTATAAATTTTATCCATGGAAGGTAATCATATTTCATTCATATCAATATAAAATATAAATACCTCTTTTGGTGGATGTGAATCAAAATTTAAACTCAAATATATTATATTATTTAACTTTTATTATAACTATTTTTCAATTCTCACGTATAAATAGTTATAATATTTTGATAATATAAAAAGTAAAATTTATTTATACGAATTAAACTTAATATATATTGCTCGAGTAAAATTCAAATAATGTAATATTTGAATAATGTTTTAGTAAAAAAAAACAGAATTTAGATAAGATTGCATTTGAATAGTTTAATTATATATTTTAATATATTTCTTTTTTGTGTACAATTTTTTTAATTTTCTTTGTCTATGTTCTTAATAATTTTATTCACATGAAAAATGATCTTATAATTTTAAATTAGGTAATGATGGAAATAAAATTATTTTAATTTAAGATTGAAGTTGAACTTTTCTAAATGATTTAAATTTATTAATTATTTATGTTCAATAATTTAATTAATATTTATACTATATAAATCATCTATATATATATATATATATATATTTAAAATCATTTAATTAAATTATTTTTTTTACATAAAAAGAAAGTCTTTGAATTAAATATTGTTTGAATGGTATGTGCGTGTCTATTACATTGTAGTTAGTCAAGAGTTAGTCAAATTGCATAGAAGGACTTAATTTCAACAACAAAAATATATTAATTCATTGATTTAATTGTAAATTTGTAGTTTAAATGTCAGTTAAAAGATTGTTAAACATTTTAGGGGCATATATTATAATATAGAAAACAATGAAGAATATACAAGATAGCCATATAGATCAATAGAGAGATATGCTAGAAGCTAGAGAGAGGAGATAATATATATTCTCTCATCTCACCTCTTTCTCTTATTTACATTTCTCTTTTTTTTAGTTAGTCTTTGTTTACCTTCTTTCTCTTTTACACTACAATGCAACTCCCTAAACTATTTCAAAGTTTTTAAATTAATCTCTAAACTATTATAATTAAATATTTAATTATAAAATTTGACTAAGGAAAATATAACTGAACGACTTTACTACAAAAAATGTTAATTTAAAAATTAAATTAATTTTTTAATTTATAAATTTATTTAAAAATTCTCAAATAATTAAGAATTTGTAGAATAATTAAATGTTATTAAGTAGAGAGCCAAGCCAGCCAAAGAGTTGTGTGCTAACACAATACTAAGAAGAAGAAAAAGCTCATTCCACTACTTAACTAAATCAAAAGAAGAGAACTCTGGTCCTCCAATCATATTCCTTGTGAGTAGAATAAATCTCTTCTTCTCATAGGACAGGAATCATTCAAATATTTTAGTGGAATTTGCTTTCACCATATTAACTACTACAGGGTTTATTATAAAGATGACCTATATTTAAGATTCATATTTCTAGCCATATTGATGCCCAATCTCAATGCTCAGAGTTTGGTCAAAATAACATTTCTTAAGTCTAACTTTTTATAAAATTCACGCTCAAAGTTGCTAGTGGAATATCTTATTATCTTTCTTATAAGAGTCATCGATATTATTTTTAAATATTTTTAATTGGAGTTTGTCATAAGTGATTATGTAATTAATAACGGAATAAGATATAAGTAGACATAAAATGAATTTTAATATGAAGTTTTTTAGAGTTTGTAATAGTATTTTTTTTAAATTATTACAAATAATTGTTTAGATACTTTAGATTAAAAAAAATAATTTATTAAATTAATATAATAGATTTTGTATAATATTCTTTTCAATTGATAATTCACTCAAGTTATTTAACATTTGTTGAAAAAGTATTAATTTTAGATAAGACTTAATTAGTTTTATATTTAAAAATATTAGAATATAAAATATTTTTATTAAATATAAAATATTTTTGGAGGCCATTTTATTAAGTAAAAAGTTAATTTTTTTTAGACCTAAAGTGATTTGTTTATTAGCATTACTCTTAGGCTGATCTTGGATATGATAAATTGAAATAGGGTTATATAAAATTAACCATGTCAACTTCATTCCAATCTTAGACATGTGTGAAAAACTATACTAATGGTTGGCTTAGACATGTGCGAAAAACTATACTAATGGTTGGCGTGAATGAGAGCGCAAATTTCTGCAATAACAACTTTAGAATCAAATTCGATAATAACTTGATAGAAGTTCAATTGATTAACAACCGAGTCTAGATATATTAGCTCAAACTTCAATAATAAGAGCGTTTGAAGAAGCGAACTTTCTTAAAAACACGTGAATAAATATTTTTAAATGGTCTAGTCGTGTATCACATCTCCACAAGTCGAGCTACCATTGCTAAAGTAATGAAAACCATCAATGTGTTAACTTTAATAACCTTAGGGGAAGGTTTAGTCCAAGCGTTACGACGTCTTGCATTGTTTGTTTCTCTTTATGTGATGAGTTGATTCAATTATGTAACTATACTGTGAACCTGGCGGTGGATAATTTCTATAGTTTATCTCCATCTCAGAAGTCTAAGAAAATAAATATACGATGATCTTTCCATAGAATAGCCACAACAATGTCAAAAAAGATCTTCCAATTCCATAGAGTATTATCCACATCATTACTAGAGAGATTTCATTCCAATCATCCAAATAGATTAAGGTTAAGAAATTTACTCAAATATTCTTCTTTAATGATTTAGAACCAAAGTCCCTTTGTATATTTACAATCTCTAAAGATATACATACGAAATCATTATACCTACGACATATTAAATATCAATGGTAGTAAATCTGCATACTTTTTCTTCATTAGTAAGAAACTTATGATGAGTCAACTTCCAAATAATAATTTTGATTTTATTTGAACTCTTCCACATCCCCTACCTTAGTAAAGAGAGGATCATTTTGTAACTTCATTCTAGCCACCAACATATTTTAATGCTAAATACGTTAGGGGGTGTATAAATTATAATATATTTTTTTATTTACAGGGGGATGTATAACATGTTGCATTGCATTATTAAATGATAATTTTTCTGGGCAAGAGCATTGTTAAATGATTTGAAGTATGATCTTGTGTTATGTCCACGCTCGTGTACTCATACAGAAACAAAGATTCTACTCTATAAGAGATCCATCATCAATACGCGCTCTCTCATCACTATTGCAAACACGCGCTATCCAACTTCCTAACAAAATTTGATAGGCAAAAACATGTCTACCTCTTTTAAATTTAACTAAAATTTTGTTTTTTTGTTTTTAAATTTTTTTATTTGATTACTTAAATTATACAATTTTTTTTTAAGTTATATTTTTATTTTATAATTAAATCTTAAGATATAATCTAAATATTGTAATAAATTGATTATCTAAAATAATCTAGAAATAAAAAAAAGTTAAAAGTTATACATATGTTTAAATAGTTGTACACAAAATTAAGAAATGTAAACTGCTTGTAAAATTTGATGAATGTTTTTGAAAGATTAATATGATGGATATATGATTGTTGCATTTGATATAATTTATAATGATTATATATTTTTAATTGCATTCATCCTTGTTCAAAGTGAATTAAATTATTAACGGTATAAATTGACTTGAATTTATTTGACCAAATCAAAAAAAGAAGAAAAGCTTAAAAATTAAACTAAAGTTAAATAACTCCATATTTATTTTTGTCTTAAATTTGATTCTTAGTTTGGTGCACTCATGTTCATTCCGGTTTGATGGGGGTGCTAGTCTCTTTATATTTTTTTTTGAAATTTTTATCTTATAAGTGATACTCTTACTCAAACATTTTACATAATTACATATTTTACTTTTTTGAAATAAAATATAAAAATCGTCTTACCCCAATATCTTCATTTGTATTCTGAAAAATTTAAGATTTAAGATTTTTGAAATACAAATGTGTATAGGAAAACTTAAATTAAGTTTTTTAAAATATAAATGTATTTTAAAAAATTTAAAACTTTAATTTTTTAGAATATTTTTATATTCTGAAAAACTTAAACTTTAATTTTTTTGAAATATATTGTATTTCAAAAAACTTAAATAAAAATTTCTGATAAATGCTAAAATTATGCGCTTACATGAAAAAAAAAAATTGTCCCTAAATGGAGAACTTGTTATAAATTTTTTTATTATTAATTTTTTAAAAAAATGATAATATGTCTTGAAAATTTTAATTTAAATATTTTGAAACATAAATGTTTTTCAAAAAACTTAATTTTAATATTTTTAAAAATATTTGTATTTCAAAAAATTTAAACTTTAAATTTTTTGATACACACTTTTAAAAAGTTATTTTTCTATTATTACTTTTATATGTACCGAATTTTTTTTTAAAGTTTATGGTTATATAAATACTTTTGCTTTTTTATTTGTTGAAAACATTAAAGCTTTTAATTTTTTATTTTAAATAAGGGTAAAACGATATTTTTTACGTGGGAGAAAAAGTATAAAATGTGAAATAGGAGAGTAAAATTTTCATCTTCTTTTTCTGGTGTTTTAGTTTTTGGGCCCAAGCCTTTTTTTAGGATAGTTTATGTGACCCAATATATGGCCAAGACTTTGAAATAAATATGGATGAAAATAGCGCGTGAAAATGACGAGCTGTGTGTTGCGTGCTAGTGAATCTTTTAGAATTAGAAGCCTCTCATTAACTCATAACATTTACTCATTTGGTTCCAGATTGGGAGCTCTCACACTGGATTCTGGAAGTTTAAATTTATTTTGATATATTTAATTGGTAGACTTGATTCTAATATTAATTAAAATTTATAGCTTTTAATATAAATATAATTTTTATATTAAAATTTATTGTTTAACTCACTATTTTATATATTATATTGTTAAATAAAAATCATTTTTATATTTAATTCACTTTTATTTAAAATTAACTTTACATAGAACTAATACACACTTAAACATTTACATGTTTAGTTTAGAGAATTTTTGTTTTTAAAAAATAACATACACGGCAAATTACCAAGTCATGTAACTCGAATTCTTTGCCATTCACGTGTAAGAATATTCTGAAAAAAGTGTAAGAATATAGTTTTACACAACAAATCAATCTTTTAAATATATATATATATATAAATAAAATTTTGTTGATTTTCGGCTACCCAATTTTAGTGATTATAAATTAGAAAATTATAAATTTGTAATATTTATGTATATAATGGATGTATAAAGTAAGATGAGTTTTAATATAAAAAAATAAGAAGATAGAATTTTGATGATATAATTATATATAGATAATCATAATTGAAAGTATTATATAATCACTTAAAAAATTCACATGATTTTTTTTGTTTATTTTAATCTTAACCATTCATAATTTGATTAATAACTAAATTTTTAAGCACTTATAATGTTAAGTTACTAATTGTTAAAATCATGTTGAAGTGGAAATCGAACATGTAACATCTTCATCCCTCTCTTTGTTAACTTATCTACCTCAACGGTCAAATAAGCATCATATCCCTACGTCCAATTAATTATCTTTAATTATCATGTAAGTTTTTCCAACATAAAATGCATAAATTACATTATATCATCGGCAAACCAACCACATGTTAAATGTGTTTCGTTATGCAATATGGAAATTGTTTTGTTTGTATTTATTATTTGTAAGAAATTATTTTAGTTAAAAATAAAAATGAATTGAATTTTTTTTATAAAAAAATGCTAAGAATGAATTGAATCTAAAGTTAGTTGTGTATGTTTACAACTTTAAATATATTTAAAATAAAAGTAAATTAAAAAATAAATTTAAATTTAATATGTTTCGATTAAGAAGTAGTAATATGCAATGTTAAAAAGATGATAAATGAATGCACATTCTATATGACTATTGTGGTGCTCGTAATAATGATTGAGTATAATGATTAAAAATTAAAAAAAAGGGTTTAGAGTTTTTAAAAAACTCTTCATTTTTTTAATATTCATTTAATATTAGAGATTAAAGGTATCTAATTTTACAGAAATAAAATTCAAACAAAAAAATTTATAGAGACTAAAATAAAAAAATTGTATATTTATAAGGAACATATACATATTTAATCCTTTTAATTAAGATAAATTGTGTTTATCAATATTGTGGTATTCATCATGCAAGAAGCGACTCAAAAGAACAAATAAGCATGCGGTCAAAGAAAGCGACAAGAAAGTAGGACCAACCCAATAAATGATAATTGTATTTGTGTCCTCTGTGTTGTGAAGTGTTAACATTTATTCTTTCTCTCTTACTCTATAATAATAATAATAATCTCAAATTTCCAACTTTGGTTTTTTTATCTTGTTTTGTTCCATTACCACCAACAACTCCGGTTTATGCCTTTAATAATTATATAATATGTATAATTTCTTCCAAATCTTCTCTTTACTTTGCAAAATGTTTCATTTTCTATTCTAAATCATGTTATTTTTGCTCTATATGTTACTATTTCTATCTAGCTTAATGACATGATATATATTTCTCACTTCATTTTAGTAGAGAAGCTGAGATATAATGGAGTTTAATTAAGTAGGTTCTTTGTGCATAAAATATGGATTTGCAATTTGAGCTCAATATTTAGAAAAATTTTATTGAAATGTTTTTTTTTTAATTAATTTTCTTGTAAAGTTGAATTTCCTAATTCTTGTCATTTTCTTTGGTATTGTCATTCTCATTCCTTAAATGCAAATTGCTTGAAAGTGAATATGCTTCTCGTAGGAAAATAAGTTATTATGATTGGCATTTATTGAGAATTCAAGAGTTTTAATTCTCTTAAGAAACATAATTAATAAATAAAATAATATTGTACTACATTCTCCAACCTCTTTATTTTTCCTTTCAATAAATACTAAAATTTAGGAGTCATTTGAAGAATATATTTAGACGTCACCTAATATGTGAAATGACTAAATGTATCCCTCCATTATTAAACTATCTAGGAATAGATGAATCAGGCGAATCAACTGATGTTAAAAGGTTGAAAATCTCACTTCGTCGTGTGTTAAGAGTACTAGCGAATTGGCGGACATCCTATCTAAATTTTAAAAATAATTGTATTGATTAATAAATTTACAAAAATTATAAAAAATAAAAATGTGTCAATAAAATAAAATTAAAGATAGGGTTATTGGATGAAAGTTACAACTATTTCCTTTGATTTAATAGCTTGCCAGGCTCAACTACTCTGATTAGCATTGTAGGGGATTCAAATGTTATGGTCTAACACCGTGATCTATCGAGGAAGCAAAAAACATACATATATTTGGTCTTTTATTTTCACTACTAGATTTCACAACAATACCAATTAGAAATCAAATGCAATTTTGACGTGTTTCAATACTTTCAAGCTATAAATGGACAAATGTGTCAAAAGGGGAATAGCTATATATTAATAGTGCAGAAAAATAAATGTATTCCTTCGTTCAACAGCTAGCATACCCCCACTTCATATTGAGTAAATATCAAATCATAGAATATTCACCATTTGAAATTTAAAAATATTCTTAATTTGTTTGATAAGTTATTCGTGAAGAATATTTTTTATTGAATTGTTTTTTTTAGTGCTTTTAGATTTGGCTTTTGGGTACATCGATTTTTGAAGAAAAAAAATTATAATGAGTTTTGGAAAACTATTAATAAATATCCTATCTATGTATTGCTCTTAGAAACTAGGAAAAAAGATTTTGAGATGAATAAGTTTTGAAATTTACAATGTTTTTGGGGTTGTTGTTGTTAGTTTTGCAAGAGAAGGTAAAAGACGTGTTGTCGATTTTGTAATATTTTGGAATGAAGATGTCGAAAAGGAGGTATTATCTTTTTCCCATAATCATATTGAATTTTTAATTGCTATGGTTGATGGAGATGAGAAATAGAAGTTGACTAGGGTGTATGGATTTTCAGAGTCTCAAATGAAATATAAAACCTGTGAATTAATTGAACAGTTAGCATTGGTGGAAAATATTGATAAGTAGTTCCTCGTGGGGGATTTCAATATGAATATTTCACAAGATGAGGAGGAAGGTAAATTTTTTTATAACTATCTTATAATATCGATATTTTGAGACACTCTTCAAAATCACAACCTTTCTGACTTGGGATTTCAGGATGATAAATTTACTTGGCATAATAACCAGGATATAATTTCTAATATTAAGGCTTGTCTTGATAGAATGGTAGCTACATCAGTAGGGTCATCATTTTACCATTTTGCCTCATTGGTGCATTTACCAAGCGTGCTTCAGATCAAAAACAAAATATTCTTAAGATACAACGGTTTGAAGAATGTTGGTTACATGATAATGGAATTGCAGAAGCGGTAAAGGGTGCTTGGGAGATGACATGAGATTTTATGTTTAACATAATCAGACGTTGTGTGAATGATATGTTTAATTGGGGTCAGAATAACTTTGGTGATGTTCCCAATCAAATAAAAGTTTCTCATAAGAAGTTGAATGATCTATATAAACAATCACAGAAGGAGGGAGTAATTTTAAAAATTAGAAGAATTAAGGTTAGATTGGATGATTTGGTGGAGAGTGAGGAGATCTGGTGAGCTCAAAGGTCTCGTGCTTTGAAGTTAAAGCATGGAGATAAAAAAGACAAAAAAAAAATCATCAAAATGCTTCTTAGAGAAAATTTAGAAATTGGATGGATTGTATCTGAAATCGCATAATGTTGGTTTTTAATAATTTATTTCGGGGTCTTTTCTCTTATAGTCATCCTAAAATAATTTTTGAAGTTGTGAAAGTGGTCAAAGACAGACTGCTAGATTCTATGTGTAACATATCGTAAGAAAAGTTCACAGAAAATGACGTTTTTTTAGTTGCTAAAAGTTTAAAACTTCATGTTGCCCTAGATCTTGATGGAATGCCAACTTTATTTTATCAACAATTTTGGAGTATAGTTGGTAAGGACGTGACTTCTTTTGCTTTAGAGATTCTCAATGGTGGTGGAAATCAAAGTAGCATTAATTATACTTATATCTATTTCATTCCAAAAAAACAAAAAGCTGAAGGTACCAGGTGATTTTAGACCTATTGTTCTTTGCAATGTCATTTTTAAAATAATTACAAAAACAATTGTAAATAGATTGAAATTGATTCATCCTTATATCATTGGAAAATTTCAAAGTTCTATTGTGATAGAACCTTTAATCACCGATAGTGTTTTACTAGCGTTTGAATCTCTTCATTATATGATGGAAAAAATAAAAATAAAGGTAAGAAGGGATGCACTGGCCTAAAGTTGAATATGTTTAAGGCATATGATCACATCGAGAGAAATTTTTTGATTGAGGTTCTTCAATTTATGGGTTTTTGTCAAAATAGAAGAGTTTGATTTTTAATTGTATTTTAATTGTGTCTTTTTCTATTTTGTTTAATGGAATTCCTTGCCAAAAGTTTTGTCCTCAATGAGTTCTTTGTTAAGGGGATTCTTTGTCTGTATCTTTTTATCCTATGTGCAGAGGTATTTTATGGTTTTCTAAATAAGCCATATGAAAATAAAGTCATTCATAGAATTCAAATTGCAAGAGGCGTTCCAAAAATTAATCATTTTTGTGTGTGTGCAAATTATAGCCTCATATTTTGTAGGGATTCCCTTTAAGATACACAAATCATTTAAGGAGTCCTTAATACTTATCAATCTACTTCTAGTCAACTTATCAATTTGGATAAGTTAGAAATCTCTTTTAGCCGAAGTGTGTTTGGTGATTGTAAAATCTTGTTCCAAAGGTGGAGACAAATTAAGGTTGTTGAGTGTCATTCGAAATATGTGGGCCTAACTTTTTTTGGTGGTAGATCTAAGCAATAAGTATTTAATTTTGTCCAAGATAGGGTGTGGAAGAATTAAAGAGTTGAAAAGAAATATTTTTATCAACCGCAATTATTGAGACAAAATCTCTCTAAATTATTTTAATGATAACAAAATTATTTCAAAGATTGTGATTATAATTATTATCTAATTTGTGCTCTTGAGTGTACCTAAATAAGAAAACATGTTACTCATCACATTGATCAAAAGAAGTATACTTGACATAGTATGACATGTCCTCCAAGCTAGAGGATAAACAAGTAGAGGATAAACCTTTAACCTCTAAGATAGAGGATATTCAATATCATAGAAAATATGAATCCACGAAAAAATAAAATGAAGATAAATCTGTACTTGAAGACAAACAGTAAAAGGATAAACAAATCAAGAGGATTCAAGACAGAGGATGAATAAATGAAAGGATGAACTTCTGGTGTCATTCATCCTCTTACATAGGGAATGTTCAAAAGTACCATAATAGAAAAAAGTGTTGTACTTGACAAGAAAGGCAAGACACTACAACTCTTGGAAAAGGAAAAAGTCAAAAGTACAAGTCATGTCCTAACTTATGGAAAAAAATTAAATATCTTATACGAGGACGAACTACAAACTCATCCTCCTAAGCTCTTGCACTTCAAGGACAACAAAATGACACTTTTGTAAATCAGATTAATAACCATGGACATTTAAACAAATTTCTAACAGTCACTTTATACTTTTCCTCATGATGGAGCTTAATAACCTCTATAAAAGAAAGAGAACTCTTTATCATTCAACACATAACTACTTATACAAAAGAGAAATACTCAAAGCTAAGAAGAGCAATCTCATCATCTCTTTGCACTTTCTATAGTCTTTAATTATATCTTTTAAAGCATCCTATTAGAAAGTTTTGCACAAGAAAAAGAATCATACTCTCATCATCAAATCATTAAATCTGTATATTCTAAGTTCTTATAAACTTGGCAATAGTTGTAAATCAAAAAGAAAAATAGTGTAAGCCTGGTGAGGCTGAGAAACAAACACAAAAAAGAAAAGACCCCTTTAGAGGACAAATCATTTTGAACTATAATGAAACTCACAAGTTTGTGAAGAACTGGACGTAACCCATTTTTTATGAACCAATATAAATTTACGTGTGTCCTCTTTACATGTTTTAGTTTTTCTGTTTTGTACATTCATCCTCATATATATTGGATTTCATGCTCTTACAGAGGATACAATTTTAAAACAGTCTACTATAAATTTTAAAACAACAATATCTCTATTCAACCCTCCTTATAGTGATATTTTAGTTACTTCAGCAATGAGAGAAGTTTTAATCAAAACAATGATTCAAGCAATTCCTACGTATGTTATGAGTTGTTTTCCACTTCCATTGGGTTTATGTGAGCACACTAAAATCATGATTAGTAAGTTTTGGTGGGGTAACAAATAAGGTGAACATATAATTCATTGGATTAACTGAGACACATTATGTTAGAGAAAGAAAGATGGGTGGTATAAGCTTTACAACATTCTATTATTTCAACCTTGCAATGTTGTGTAAACAAGGGTGGTGTGTTATGCATAATGATGATTTATTGATTTCACAATGTCTGAAAGCATGATATTTCCTATGAGCAATTTCTTGAGAGTTTCAATTAGTTATTGCCCAAGTTATACATGGAAAATTATTTTACAAGTTCGTCTATATGTTATTGAGAAAACTGATATTTGGAGAGTAGGGGATGGTCATAAAATTTGTGTATGGGAGGATTATTGACTTCCTTATCAAAATGGTCACAAGATTTGATCTTCAAAACCTTCTAATTGTGATATTATGTATGTCTCGGATCTCATACATCATGATATTTAGTATTGGAATGTCCCCTTTGTTAATGATGTTTTTCTTCCTTTTGAAGTTCATCAAATTCTTCAATTGTCATTTTTTTTCTCTCAACTACAAGATGAGTTTGTGTGGGGTGTTTAACGATCTACTACTTTTTCAGTGAATAGTTCGTATCATTTCTTAAAAGCAAGGTGTGAGGTATTTGTCTCTCATAATTCAGCACATGATATTGATCAACATGTGTGGAAAAAGTTGTGGAAAATAAAGAATATTTTAAGACACACTCATTTTGCTTGGAGGATTCTACATGCAAAAATATTAATAAAAAAATGATTTTTTTTAAAAGGAGAAATTCGATTATGTGTTTTTTGTGGTCAACATAGTGAGACAATTTCACATCTCTTTATGTAATGTCACGGATCAAAGCATGTCTGATTTACTTCTGATTTAGGTCTGGTATTTAGAAACAATGTCGCTTTTGTGCATGTGCCTAAACATTAAGCCTTTGGTCTTATGATCATGCAAACACCGTTAATAATATAAATGGTTAGTTATCATTAGAGTAAGTTGGAGTAGTTATATAGTTACAATTAGAGTTAGTTAGATAAAATAGATAGAAGGTTAGCGTTCAAAACTACTATAAATGAAAGTATCATTGTTCATCTTTAATCAAATTTGATTTAATTTTAAGTTTTCTCAATTGAGCTCTAAAGCTATGACTTCTCCTTATTCTCTTCATTCTTATATTTTTGAGATGGTATCAGAGCATACTTGATCGAACCACACATCATTTATATGCATGCACCAAGCCCAATAGTATTAAACGCGAGATAGTGTATTTGGAAAAACTCAACTTCCACGTAGATAAGAGATAGAGTTGTATAATAGTTTATCAAGAGAGGCAACCCTTATCTTATAAGCCGATTTCGTAAGGATGAGTTAAACTAAATATAAAATCTAAGATGGTATTAGAGCGATCGAGCCACTTACCATTTATATACATACGC
>NC_021161.2:50457335-50473371 GCF_000331145.2 Cicer arietinum
TGAGAAAAATCTAAATACTACATGGATAAGAGATAAAGTTGTGTAATAATTTACAAAGAGATGTCCCTCACCTTAGAAGTTAGTTTTGTAAGAAAAAGATATATCCAATATAAAACATAAGATGATATCGTAGCCTACTCGATTGGGCCACCCACTATTTATATACACAAATCAAATTCAATAGTGTTGAATATAAGTCCCACATAGATAAGAGATAAAACTCTATAATAGTTTATAAAGAGTGACATCTCTTGCTTTACAAGCTGGTTTTATAAAGACAAGTTAGATAAAATATAAAACTTTAAAAATGTTCAATTTTAGGATACACATTAGAGTTTTTTATTTTTTTTTACATAAGAAGGTTCAAAGTATAATAGCTACACATGAAAGGCATATGACAAAAAAAAGTTCAAGGCATATCAAAGGAGTAAAATCAAAGGAGTAATACAACGCGGAACTTATTAAAAGGCTTTTGAGACTAACTAGAACGGGATTACTATTACAAGAGTATGAGCTACACATTTCGTTTGAGCATTACACTAAGGTTTGGGCTAGAAAGATGAAAACCATATACTCAATACTAATTAACAATGAAAGCTTTTTTTTTAACCCACAAGTCATCTCGCCAAATTTTATTCTAATTAGCTAGTCTAAATATGTATTTTACACGTTTAGATTAATCAATTTAAAAATATATTTATATATTAAAAAATATTAGAAAGCTAAATCTAAAAATATATTTATATATTCAAAAATATTAGAAAGCTAAAGAAGAAACATTCATTAATAATAACACCTACCTTTGTAGTGTCTTCCCTTGAATGGACACTTGTTGGTAGTAATACATAATTAATAGCGGTAAAAATAACTTATAGTTAGTTATGAGATAAAAACCGATTTTTTTTTATTTAAAAAAGGACTAGTCAATTAATAAGAAGTTAGCAGGTATTAATAAGTTACCATTGATAATTTATGGTTGAAAAATTATGTGCTAGAAATGTAAAGCTTTTAATAAAAATAACAATTGAACTAATTAGGAAACAAAAACAAAACAATAGTCCTTTGTATTTTTAGTATGTGCTTTCCTTTTCATTATCCTAATTAGACATAAAAAGGTGTGAACTAATTAGACATCAAAATAATTTACTTTCAGTTTTTTTATTTAAATTTATGTTATTTTAAATTGTTAAAAAAGAAATTGAAGAATCAGTCGAGATAGAGAAAAGATAGAACACAGACTAGAAATAATGCATTTAAAGAAGAAAAAAAATGAAAACAGTATTGACATTTTTAAAGTATCTAAATATGCTAGATATGTCTTCGAAAGTTGTAAGAGAAAATAGTGAACAAAATTTTAGATCTATATTTTCTTTAACGTTTATTAGTTGAGATGAGAACATGAAAACAAGAATCATGAGAAGTAAATGGACCCTAAATAAAACAGTAATTTGCATTTTGAGGGTGCGTTCCTTCTCATCCTAATAAATCTAGAACTCTATACAAGGAATATCAAATATATGCACAATATTTATAAATAATTAGATTATAAATCTAAAAGTTCTACCCACAAAAATCAGAAATCTAAAAGAGTAAAACTAGGGTAAAAAATAACTTCCAGAAAAAAAATTGAAGAGATCATAATCCCTTATTAAAAGACTTATCTAAGCACAACCGTACGCTATTATTCACATAAAGCTACACATGAACGCATGTAAATGAAAAAACCACAATCAGGTGTATAATTTTTTCCTTCTTGAAACTACAAAATTGATGTTGACGTTGCTTCGTGTGGCAACTGTTTATCTAACAGTTGAGCGAGATGATCGACTACCAGGACTTGTAGGATACCTCTTAAACAAGGCCTCTAGATTCCGGATGCATGCAGGAGTCAGAGCCTGTATATTTTACAAGGAAATACCTCATCATTAAAATCAATTAAAAAAAACGACTCAATGTAAAATCCCCTCATGAATGCATGCAGGAATCTGTTAGGTACCAAACCAGAAAAACTAAACCAACATTACATTGGTCCCAAAAATGTAGGTGGGGAGGGAAGACCTTGCTAAAGGTAGCTAGACTGATTCCCTGATGAAGATTAGTGATCGGCAAAAACCAATGGATACTTCGCACCAATTACATTACATGGTTATAAATAAAAAAACAGAAAGACAAATATGTATTGAATTGGACTGGTAAACAGGAAAAATAACAATGAAATGGTGTAGTCAATCCCCATATAGGTGATGATGGAAATTAAGAAGAAAAAGGAAATGAAAACCCCTGCCATGAAGGAACCAATTTCCTTACTCAGACTAACCAAGCCTAAACCAATCAACACAATTACCACCTTTCATGCCACCTTCACCTTCCTTTCCTCTTAATGGGCCTATCAAAGTCGTCGTAAAATAAAGTGTGATTTTTCTTATAGGGGAGTATTTTTCAAAGTTTTTCTAGTATGTGACGTACAGCTCCTCATGCCCTGAAATAAGGAGGCTGGTTTTTTTGTGAAAACAAACTGTACTCAGTATTACAACAACTAAATCTCATTTCTGTTGAACTTTTTGTTTTATGATTTCTCTCTCTTTCTGTTTTGAGGATATATTATCCTCTTCCATGTACATTCACCATCTTTTTAGAAAAAAAAAGTATGCTCAATGAAAATGAACATAAAGGCAAAATTCATAAAATGTACATTTTGAATCTATAATCCGAGTCTCAAGTCTACACTCTTCTTTAAGGGGATAATAATGGTGAATACAGTGTTATGAACCACATAATTACATAATTGCCAATTAAATTGGCACCAACCCCCCTCTTGACAAGGCCAACTATACTGGACACTTAAGCCATGGAGGAAATAACCAATGATATGATAAAAGTTGCAAAACCTAAAATACCATACATTCTAGTAATAGTTAGTATTAAAAAATTCTGAATAGATTAAAACTATACTGCGACTGCTAGATCCAACAATTGATGAAAAAATAAGTTTTCCATACCTTCCAGTGCCTCTTTTGAGCAAGATGGTGGGTGATCTTATCCAACCTCTCAATTATTTGCCTAAATGCTGGTCTTCTGTATGGTTCTCCATCCCAACATTCCTCAATTAACCTATGAAAAAAAAAATTCAGTCATACTCATTAATGTTGAAAAATTATACTTTTAATCAATCTCATACATGCATGTTTTAAAACTCAACATTCAATCAAAGCTGCTACCAATAAAACATATTTAAAATACTTACTCTTTTAATCCATAAGCATAAAGCTTAGGTGAAGCCTTAAATGGTGGACGCATATTTTCCACGTATGCTTTAGGAACTTCATTTTCTGGCTTTCTATAAAATGGTGGACAACCTTCAATCATCTAGAGTAAATGAATTTTCCAGTCAATTTTTTTCCGGCCATCTTTATGAATAACAAACCCAGTGATGGTTGTCAACCCATATATTCTAGTCTACATATCTACATCTACATTAAACATGGGCTGGCAATCTTCCACAAATAAATTATCATATCACAAACAGTATCAGTAAAAAAGTCAACATGAACACCGTCTTTACCTCAAAAAAATTTAAAAAGAACCAAGCAAACAATTGATACAGCACTAAACTCTAGCATGGTATCTTACTAAAATGATCATGATATATAAATACATATATTTATATTTTCATCGTTGAATCTATGGGAAGCTTGAAATCTCTAGGACCCTACCTCTTGTCCAATGATCAACCTAAATATGGAATTAAAATTACACAGATCTTTAGGATGATCTACTGGGAGGGCATAAGTCAAGAATGCTCAAGCTCTCCATAGACTCTACATATATTTTTAATAAGTGAAACAAGTCCTACGTATAAAAGAAGTCATCAAACATCTTGAATTTAGTATGCGGTGACATATTGAAGGGATATTGTCAAAATATGTTTCTGTTTAATATCCCTCAAGTATAGGGATTCAGTTGAATAAGAGTACTAATAGGGATTTAGTTATATATGAGTACTAATAGGATTTGGTTGTTTAGTAATCTAGTATGTATATATCGGATGTATTGCCAACATATTTTCAATTCAATAAATATAATTTTACTCTAATTCTTGAGAGATATGAATGCAAAAATATGCATGCACATGATGTGAGCATTATAGATTTTTACCTCTTGTAATATCAGAGCAAAGGAAAACACATCTGCTTTGGTATCATATTCCTCATTTCTGTAGACTTCTGGTGCAACATACCGCCCTGCTATGCATTTGAACTAATTCATCAATAAAAGCTACACAAAACAGACCTAAGTACAGACAATAGAATCAAAATGAAGCCAATTATAGGTATAATAACAAGATTTGGAGTTAATCAAAATAAGAAAAATTGAGGCCTGCTGACGAACTTTGTCTTATTTAGATACAGCGTAAAAACATTTCTTTTCTTTTATCTTCTGTAGAGTATGCAATAATCTCACAGATCACAGATCTTGTGGAATAATGGTTTGCAATATTACTTTTTGGCAGAATGACATGAGCAACTATGAATGTTACAAGACTTCACAAAGCAAGAAAACATACATGATGAATCCTGGCATGTCACTGGTTTGTCTTCTTTGACTGTTTTAGTGACTTTGAGCAACTTGCTAACTCCAAAGTCTGCAACTTTCAGATGCCCAGAATCATCCCGGAGAACATTTCTGTTATCTTACTCAATTACAATGGAGAAACTTTAAACAGTTTCAATCATTCAAAATTGGACGAATAATGCATGCTGCTAATAATAATCCATCATATTTTGTATGCATAGAAGAATATTTAAACCAATTAGATGGGGCAGGAGAGCAAAAAACATACGAAGGTTCAAGATCTCGGTGTATAATGGCTTCAGGTTTATGTTCATGCAAATAGTTCATTCCCCTGCAAAATATACATTAAAATATTGCATATATAACAGATATTAATTTCAATTTGCATGTCTATATAAAAAGGATAATGTTTATTTCGTAATGAACTCTTCAGAAACAAAATAACTAGGAACTTGTTTCTTCCCAAATTTGTATTAGGATAGCTCCTGACTGACCTAGCAATATCAAGTGCAAACTTCACAGCTATTATTGGTTTTAATGCACCTTTCCGCTTCAAGTAGGCACGAAGATCCCCCTTAAAAATGTAATAATCCATTTCAAAATGTTCAAAATTACATTTATCAAAGATAGAGTGCAGCTATCCACATAACACACACAAGTAGAAACATTTTCCAAATTACTGGAGCAGCAAGTGCCACTTGTGAAAAACAAATGGAATAAATATAATTTTGAAAGTATTTCAGATAGATGATAAATGGTGGAAAAATAGGGGACATGCATATATAAAGAAATAGTACACATTCAACACATGTATCCATATTTAATTACGTATCCAGTATCCATACATACACATATCTTATTTGTGGTCTTCATAACATATAATGCACTTACCGTTATTTTCACCACAAAATAGTTATGAAGTGCAAAACTCCCATATTTATCTATGTCTAGTCCAATTTTGGGCAGAGATTTAAAGAAAACTACTAGGCAACAAGCTCCTATCATCAATACTTAAATTCCTCGAGAGCAGATATGTTAGACTTCTAGACAGATCAGGGCCACCAATGATTGACCCATGCACATAACTACAGCATCTCAACGATTATTGCAAGTCCAAGTATAACTTTTTATGATTTTTAGATTTTAATTATACATGATCTCCTACCCAATGCTGGATTTCCGGTAGTCTTATTGAAATAGCAGCTGTCACTATATCTTTAAAGATTATCTGCAGGCAGTAATGAATTCTGACCACATTTTATTCTGGAGACAGCACTCCACTCACCAGTATCAACTATATTCAACCGCCTAACATGATTTGTTTATCAACAACATGAGCAAATATAAAAAATATCATCAAAATCTTCATTATACCAATTGTTGCACCAATACTAACCTGGGGTAGATATTCTGTGACAATCATCATTGGAGTGCATTGTGTCACAGCACCCAAAAATTGGACAACATTTGGATGCCTTACTTTCTGAAGTAATGTAAGCTCATCATGAAATGCTTTTCTGGGAGACACAGGAATACAAATTATTAATTGAATAATCCAATTAATATGGATAAAACGACAGATTGTATAACTAGACCAACCCACACTTTATTGTCATCTGTGAACACTTCCTCCCCAAGAGTTTTAACAGCTACTTGAATTCCACGCCATAATGCTCTCCGGAATGTTCCCTAAAATATCCAAAATAAAAAATGCAATGCAAAATGAGCAAGGTTGAAAGGCAAACATACAGTGACTCGCAATAATATGTTAGGAGGTAGGAAAAAAACAAGAAATCAAGTAACGAAACAATAATCGACTATACTGTTAGAAAGGGAACTTGAAATATTACCTTTGTTATGCAAACACTATTTGTAAAATCAAGTTCAGAAGGATCAATCTCATATTCTGGGACTTCGCGGGCATTCTCGACATGCATCGGAGCCACCTACAAACAGTGAGGGAAGAGATGGAAATGTGATGTCACAGCTTACAATTGTCATCCAAAAGTTCAAGTTGTTATGACCCTCACTCAAAAGGGATCTTGCATGGGCAATGGATAGCAATCACCAACACTGTACTGAAATTCAACTTTTTTTGGAAAAATAGGAAAACCTAGGATGAATTGTATTAGCTTATAGCTCATTAAACCTAGGATGTTGGACTTTGAAAATCCAAGTTATTGCAAGATTATTATTTTAAGAAAAGTGTAACAACACATCATTTCCAACACACTCTCTCATTAGTTGAAATACAAAATAGTCCTACTATTTTGAAAATGTCTCCCACTAAAACATGTGTGTCCAATGTAAATTTGGTGAGGCTACTATGAATTTAAGAGTGTGTATTGAAAATAGTGCTTTAGAGAGTTTGATGATAGCATTTCTTAGTTTAATACTTTATATGTCTCACTGGGTGTCATATGTGCTCATTGTACACATATTAAAAAATGACAATACATAAAAGAAAGAAAATAACCAAATTATCCCCTTATTAACAATTAGTGTGTCTTCCACTATCTTTAATGTAAAGTGAAATATAATGCTTTGAAAATAATGATTAATTACACTGGAAACTGAAAACGTCAATCATTCATTTTGAGACAAATTTTGTGCTAAAGTGACACTGAGAGACGGATGAAATATTACTTTCATTTTCCATTGCTCAAGCTCTTAAAATTGACTACTCTAAGTGAATCTTTGGGGTGAAGTTGAGTTTGGTAAAATCAGAACCTAAACTTTGGAACTGCAACAAAACAAAATCATCCTAATGTCGTGATTTTGTCAAACTCGACATGATTCATGCATTCAAAAGCTCAAAAGCATAAGCTTATAGATGAAATCCGTTCTACGTATTACTATTTAACAAGAATAAGGAAATGAAATGAAGAAACAAACCGGGGGTTTGGCACCGTGTTGCTCCAAAAGTTTGACAACATCATGATTTTTGTAGTACAATGCATCTCCAAGAGGCTGTTCAATAAACAAACAAACCAGTAATTCAATTAGCATCACTAATACGAAACAGTGACAGTGATACCAAAAAGTAACGAGAGAATAAAAATTAACAATGAAGCAAGGATTGAAGTATTACGGTGCTGCACCATCGATCTTGAGGATCAACTTCAGCACCTCTTTGGAGCAACAATTGGACGACGTCTGTTCGGCCTTGACAGGCGGCGATGTGGAGAGCGGTGCGGCCGTCAATGTCTCTGAAATTGACGTCACTACCTCCGTCTAAAAGCTCGTTGATTCCTTCTAAGTCCCCTTCGTTTGCCAAATACATCAATCGAACCGGAGGATCCACCGCCTCAGATGCCGACTCGTCGACGGTAGAGGAATCTTCGCGATCAGGTGCCAGCGAGGATTGTCTGCCTAGTGAGAATCGAGACTGAAGCTTCTTGGTTTCCATCGGAAACGCAGAGAGAGAGACCTAATTGCAGTGCCGTTTGTTTGTATGGAATTTTCAACTCTATAATTTGGTTCTTGAACTGATATATTGAGTGTAAATTGCGTATTATTATTATAATTAAGTTTAATTAAATATGATCCACTCTTGCAATAAAATTCGGTTGGTTAATCTCAAAATAACTGTCCTAGATCATTTTACTATCACTAAGAAAATATATAGGTAAAAGAATGAGAATCACCATTTTCATCAACACATACAACAAGAATTTAACTCCAATAATTTAATTTAATAATAAATAAATAAATAAAAACAGATTTTTAATTCAAAAGTTTAAAGGGAGTAAAAGAAAGATAAATATAAATAATTTGTAAGTGTAGTTTTACCTCACTATCTCACCTAACTTAGATGGGACTACAGCAATAATTAAGTATTGAATAATAATTTACTTTGATAAAATATAGAAAGAAAACAACAAGAGAATATTTATTTATTATTCTATTGAACCAACCAACAACATGAGATAAGAATTCTGAGAATAAAAAGATAAAGGAGAATGCTACGTAAGTAGAGAAGAATTGAATTATTTGTTTGTCGGTTTGTGTTAGATCCTTACTCTTCTTTGTCGTCGAGTACAATATCCTTTTTGGACTCTCCAATAGTACAAAATCTATCCACATAAAGGGGACCAATATTTTTCCATATTTGTTGTGGTCGTGGATGTTATCATTCATGAAAATCAGAAAATATCAGATATTAGTTATTTTGCCTTAAATCATACATTGAAATATGAGTTGTTCAATTTTTATCAATCGGTGTGATGCCTTATGCAATAGGTTAGACTCATTTGAATTTTGTAAGATTTGATGCTGATTTATTATTTATTTTAACTGATTTTTAAGGTTTTATTTGAATATTTTTTAAATATGATAAAGTCTTAAAGTTTATATAAAAATCTAATTTATTAATTTTTTTAGAAAAGCTTACACCGCTCTAATGTTGAATGAGATAAAACTTTGTAAATAAATTAATATGATAATAAATTTAAGTTCTATTTTGATATATAACAAAATATTTTGAATCATCTAACGTTATATGACATTCTACTTAAATTCTATTCTAAAATAATATTTTTAATATATGTAAAAATTTGATCTACATCAAATTTATAATTTACCACTATACAAAATCTAATATTATAATAGTAGAAATAAAAAATTAATTATATTTAATTAAATATGTCAGTTTAGTAGACTCAAAAGATTTTTCAATAATATGTAGCTTATCTTTAACTTTTTTAGTTAAATAATTTTTTTTAAAAAAAATTGGATTTTATCTATTTTAATAAGTCTAGTCTTGACTTGCCTAGACTTAAGCCATATATATTTATCATCATCGTCTTGCTTCTTCTCACCCCTATCTTCAAGAACAACAAAAATGTACTTCCATTAACTACTCACCATAGATGCATTCTTATTATTGTCCAACTTAAAACTACACCGCTATAGTAAAAAAAAAAACTTTATAAATGTTATAGTAATATTTTCTATCTAAATAATCAATCAACTTTTATAACAAGTACAACTACCATGTGGTTGGTATGGTTAAGGATTCAAACACCTCAAACAACAGAGAGTGTGTCATGAGTTTTTTTTTACACACAAGAAAATAAAACAATTTCTAAAATTATTCTTTCAATAACTAAGTTTTCATAATTAACATGCAATCAGAAATGCTAATTAGAGGTTGGCATTTCATACAACAATAGAAAATAGCCAGAAATGAACCTCAAAATTGGATCCTCACACTGCGATTCAGAAGTATCAAACATTGGTTGGTATATTTCATACAACTATTGGAATCTTCAAACTTGGCATATTTTCTCATTATACCAGACACTATGAAATGAGGTGAATATGATTTCAATGACTGAATTATCATTTACCACTTGACACTCCATTTAGCAAGAACAATTTAATTTGTTAAGCCATTAATGTAAGTACCATTCTCTACTCCAAGTTGTTTTATAGGAACATATAAAATTTTAGGAGAAAAAAGTTCATTCCTAGTCATGATGCATATACTCTCTTTCATACCATGTACATGAGAAAACCCAAACAACTAGTGCATGCTGAAGAATGAAGATACAAACAAAAATTAGTCAGATTCCAAAGAAACATTAGGCATAAAAAGTGTCAGAAATAATAGTAAGGCCCAAGAGATTCACAACTTTGTTTACTTCACTTTTACTTCTGAATTCTGTCAAAATGCTTGCCAGCATCAGATGCAAAAGCAAGGTTATTGAGTTGCACTTAAGAAATGGAAAGTAGTTGTTTCAGCACCAAAACTAGTAAGCTGAGAAATTGGTGATTGGGCCATTTGTGGCATGGAGTCAAATAAATGCCTACAAGACTTACGCCATTTAAGAGATGTAGAAGTGGTGAAGAGTAAAGAAAGTTGAAGGTGCAATAACAAAGCTAGAAATTCATTTCAACTTAAATGGAAGTATTGTGGTTTCAGTATTGGTGTATAATGACCAGCAACTTCACAATTTAAACATCATTAATATATCATAAGTGTTTAGTGCATCAACCAGTTACAAATATACATAATAGTAGTAAATCATTCTCAGTAGCACTAGAATGCAAAAATACTCAGAAATAAATTTTTGGGCATGCTTATAGCAATCTTTATAGGAAGAAATAACACACAATACTATCAGACTTAGACATTTACCAACTCATAATATAAGAAGTTGGTAAATCAATTCAACATCTCATCAAACACTTGCTATGCAGCCACATAACATAATAACAGAGGTTCAGTATAAATTATGCAAGTTAACAATCGATAAAATAAGAAACAATGTATTTATCAAATTCTCTCTGAATAGTTTGTGTTTCAAATTCCTCATTTTATTGAAGAGAAAAATACTCTATAAAGTTGTTGGAATTTTTAAAATTCATTGGACTAATTATCCAAACTGTATCTTAATCCAATCATTTTAAGCACTTCCTAGAAATACATCACTCCCTAAAATTACTCTATCCACTTTGAGACAAGATTGAATACTTATAAATGAGATCAATAAGGAATTTTGGCAATAGGAAAGTGAATCAAAGGAAATTTGACTAGTTAAAGTGTTAAACCAACTTAAAGAAGCATAAGGTGAACACTTCCTAAGTTACTGGTTTCTTTAAAGGAATATGAACATAATAACACCATAACTGATTATATGAATCATTACTATATATCATGAAAAATAATCATCTTCTCATCCATGGAATAAACAAAAACATCAAAAGAAATTGCATATTAAAACAACCTAAAAGAAAAATAAATAAATAAAAAACAACCCTGACATATAGAAAACCAATATTCCCTAAATTTCTAAGTTTAGATAGAAGTGACTTTTGTTTATTCCATCATGCTGTCCTTCTCAACTTCCTCCTCGCCTCATATTTCTCATCACTCAGATGAAGATCATCCATCGACTGCTCTACCGATTCCATCTCTGATAGCTGGTAGTAGTCTTCATTTTGGCTCAATGATATGTTGAACCTCCCATTAGGGTTATCTTCTAGATCTTTTAAGAACTGTTCATATTCAGAATTCTTCTTATCTTCCTCAACTCTATCGTTATCATCAATCTCCATGTCAAGTGATTTACGCTTACACGAGCGACGCTTCCCGCATCTCTTCTGACATTTCTCTTCATAACACTTCTTTATTAAAATCGCATCACCTCCTTTATACTCGTCCAATTCAATGTCATTATTACTACTATTAGCCCCGTACAAGTCATAACCAAGAGCATAGTCACCGGATTTTAAAAGATGGCCCAGATGAGTCCTGATATTAAATCTTGTGTCATTCTCTCCGTAATCTTTCATGCGAGCAACCTCAACATTAGCTAAACCATATTTTTTGCCACCAATAGTAACCTCATAATAAACCTCCTCGACATCGATCACAACATATTTCACTAACTGTTTGCTAGTGAGTAAAGACTTAAAGGGTGCCTTCCAATACTTATAAACATCTAAGAAGCAATGCCTCAAGGTAAATGGATCAAGCAAAGCAATGTTTTTGGCAACGTTAGTACAAATCACAAAAGGACCAAGATTTCCTAAACTCGAAGCAACATTACGAGGCAGATAAATCAAATCCTCACAACAAATGGGGATAATTTCAACAGAAAAAGTATCTATAATTGTAGTTGTTACTCTTTGTATCATGAGAAACAAGTTGCTTATCCTGACTAATCCTAACAGGAACTTGTCCCTTTACAAAATCCACAATTTTTATAGCATTACTTTGATTAGAGAAAAATAAGTCAATACCTTGATTCATCTGTTTGATTCTCACGGCATTTGCATTAACGCCATGTTTCAGAATGAGTTGTTCTAAATGAAAGAAAGTACGCATATGCGAAACCTGTTGCCTGAGTTGCACAACAGAAATCCATTGATCAGGGTTAGCCTGCACCCTAGTACAAGATTTACACATTTGATTAAGCCTAAAAAACTCAACATCATAAGACTGTTCAAGAATTGCTTTATTAAGAACCTCCTTCTGAACTTTAACCATTATTTTTACCCTATTGGAATTGGGTTCAGTGGGAATGGTTTGAGCAAAAACCAACCTCACTGTTTTAGATTTCATATTCTTTTCCAATTTTTTCAAACAAAATGATAGAAACTCCTTAGATTCTAATTGGAGTTTGATCCAAGTTGTAGGTGGCTGCAAATAGCTTTCACATTCAGGGCAATGCACAAGCTTTAACTTTCTGAGTAACCCTTGTGTGATATCTACTTTTGACCGCAAACATTTGACGCACATATTCGCTACGTTTGGTTGGATTGAAATCCCGCATTCGCAACATGGAATACTGTGGAATGTTTGATGAGGCGTGAACATACCAAAATCGTCTTTGATTGATATGCGTGATGAAATTGACATGGTGGTGATCAAAACAAAACAATATTCCCCTGTGTATTGAAGAAGAAGAAGAAGAAGAAAACGTGAGTATATAAAAGGAATATTGAAATAATCAGTGAATAAACAAATGTGTGATACTACGTGAGTATCATATGATCATAACCCTAACATCTGCGTATGAGAAGGATTGTTCCGCGGCCTCAACAATTTAGAGAAGAGATCAACTCGGAGGGCCCGACCCGGTTTAACCGGTCACAGGGATGGGAATAGACTAGTAGTAATAGACTAGTAGTCCGACAGAGGCGTATGGCCTACCTACGGTCTCACTGACCTATTTAATGAAAAGGTTAGGCTCAAGCTATTTTTAAAGCTTATATATATTAAATTATTTATTAATGTTATTTTTTATTAATATATTAATAATATTATTTCCTATTTTAAATTATATCAATTTAGACAATCACGCAATAGTCATTTCATATTCGGTAGTCATTCCATATTCGGTAGTCATTAATAAGTCGGTAGTCCTTCCATATTTGTTTGAGAGGTAATAATGTGCACGTTTGTTTCAGAAAAACAAAAAAAAAATCTATTCTTTGAAACTAAGAATTATGTTTTAGGGTTTAAAGGATGTTTGTTTAGAAAATTTATTTTTTGTTTAACATATATAGATATGTACATTGATATTGGTATCTTGAGAGCATGTGGTATGAGTAGAACATTTAAATGTTTTAATATGAATAAGGCTTTTAAATAGGCTTTCAGGCCAAGTCAGACTGAAAAAAAAAACCTATGATAGGCCGTATGCCTGAAATATTAATCGTAGGCTAGACTCAAGTCTTTCAAAGTCTGATCTGGCCTGACCTGACTTATTCTCACCCTTAACCGGTCATTATAAGCTGATTGATAAAAAAAATATTACAATATTTTTAATTTTTAATTTTATTGATCTTACGAATATTTTTTTTTTCTTTTCATAACTTGTTTATTTAATTAGGTTTTTAAGTTTATGATTGTTGATGGTTGTTGTTATTATTGTTGTGAAATGTTAAATAAGAAAAATTTGAAGGGCAAGCCAACAACTCGATGAGGGATGGAGCCAATTCATACATTCAATTCAATTATTTAAGTTGATTTACTCTACTTTATTTATTAACGAACTAATCATCTCACAAATCAAATGGGATAGGTTGTTCCGCTTTGATACTCATGGATTTTGACCAAAACAACTAAAGAAAGTAACATAGGTAGAATGAAAATCACATGCCAAATTAAAAAATATATAATAAAATATAAATAAAAAATATTTGAAAAGTGAAGTATGTATCTAACGGATTTGAAAAGTTAATACTCTTAAGAAACAATACTAGAAGTAAAAAAAAAATATTATTAAAAAATACCATATTTGAATTTTTAAACAGTTAAAATATAAGTTTTAAAATAAAAATTTTACATTTGAATCATTTAACATGTGTTATCGAGACCCATGTGAACTTTTTCTATATTTTATTACAATTTCAAAAATTAAAATGTCTATTTACTTATAAAATCGCATGTAACTTTTTTATAATATATAGGAAAAATTATATATATCTCTACTGAAAATCTTCTTAAATAACACTTAGACACTTTTTATTTTTAAAATGTATTTATTTTTGTATTTATTAAAAAAATTGTGCATAGATTTTTTTTTTCTATCACACTTGCATTTGTTAGTCATTTATCAAAAATATATTAAAATACACATTTTAGTTATATTACTAAAAATATAAATCACATATCTTAAAATTATAACACTACGCCAAAAATGACATTTTATAGTGCCCTTTTTATAGCGCTAATTAAATACAAGTGTTGTTGTATAATATTTTAAAAATAACAACGGAGGATACAACAACGCTTTTTTGACAAGCGTTGTTGTAGGGTCATATAGGGTTAGCTTGCATATAATGTTTACAAAGCTTTTACAACGCTTTTTCAAAAGCGCCGTAAACTGAAGCGCTCTTACATAATGTTTTAGAGCGCTGTAAAATATAGCGCTCCTACTTTATGTTACATAGCTTTTAAAGCGTTTTTTGTACAAGCGTTATAAAAGAATTGCACTTTCACATAATTAAATGACCTATTAAAACGCTTTTTATACAAGTGCCGTAAAAGACTTGCGCTTTCACATAATTAAAGGACATATTAGAGCGCTTATTATACAAGCGCTGTAAAATCATTCAAAATTTAAATGGAGCCAAAAAGTAAATTAGTACTGAACCAAAACATTAGTTTTCTTCTTTCCCCTCTACCCATAACACGTTAAATCCCTTCTCATCTTTCACCAAAAACCAATTTGTCAAAACGCTAAATCCCTAAACTCTCAATCTCGAGCCCCAATCCGTTGCTTTCTCCTTCTCGTCATCGATCAATCTCGAACCCCAATCTGTTGCCTTCTCGCCTTCGTTCAATCTCGAACTCTAATATATCACTTTCTCACATTTGCCCTCTTGCCTTCATCGCCTTCACCTCGACGAACATTCTAACTCGCGACCATCATTATCACACCACATCCACGACAACAGCGTGACCTGACCGTGTGACCACCTTTCTCGCATCACCGGTAAATTTAGATTATTATTTTTTTTTATGTTAGTTTAAACTTCATATAAAATATATATTTGAAATATTTGCTTAGTTATATGTATTTTCTGTGTTATTTTGAATTTTCGCGTATTTGATTTAGAGTTGAGGTTCATTTTAGAGATTAATTTTGAATTTTAGCGAGTTTGATTGAGAGTTAGGATTTATTCACTACGCCAAAAATGACATTTTATAGCGCGTCTTTTATAGCGCTTATTAAATACAAGCGCTGTTGTATGATATTTTAAAAATAACGGAGGATACAACAACGCTTTTTTGACAAGCGCTGTAAAAAAAGCGCTATAAAAGACTTTGATTTCACATAATTAAAGGACCTATTAGAGCACCTTTTGGAAAAGCGCTGTAAAAAGGTTTTTAAAAAAAAATAAGGAGGTCTTTTACAGCGCTTTTGGACAAGCGATTTAAAAAGTCTGTAAAAAAGCGCTGTAATAGACTTTCAAAAAATAAAATAAGGAGGTCTTTTATAGCGCT
>NC_021161.2:50473965-50476823 GCF_000331145.2 Cicer arietinum
CGCTTTTTAACAAAAGCGCTGTAATAGGCTTTTAAAAAATAAAATATAACAGTAAATCGCTTCAGTTTCCTCTTTATTACATAAACTTCACTACACTTTAGTGTCCTTCTCCTCTTCATTATCCTTCTCATTGCGAACCCTAATGTCCCTATGAACCATATTGTTAACCATCTCCATTGCAAATCATCTCCATATTTGTTACTACCCCTACGAACATTATTACATACTCTTCTCAATGAGAACACTACTCTGTCCTACGAACCGTTCGTATTTCTGCGCATTCTCGCTGTTTCTTCTAAACGAAACCGTAACCTTATGAACTCTACGTATTTCTTCGCAATCTTCAGGTATTGTATTCATTTATTCATTTATTTCTTATATATATGTATATATATATATATATATGTGTGTGTCTGTTAATGCTAATAATCACATTTATTTGATAGTGTTTTACAAGTTTTCCGAGCTCAAATGGGTGCTACAGTGTCGAAACAAAAATCAAATAAATCACATGGATTCCAATAAAGGTTTGAAATGTATGGCTTTAAAATTTCATTAACAATCAATCTACAAATATTTATTGACTTATATGTTTTATTTTATAGTGCTCTCGTCAAACTAACAACATAGACTGTGGATACTGTATATTACGATTCATGAAGGAGATTGTTGTTATAATCTCAGAAAGAGATCTAATTGAAATAAAGGAATGGATATTACAGCGCTTTTTTTAAAAAGCACCGTAAAACTAATACAACAAGCAGCGCGTTTTTAGAAGAGATTTACAACGCTTTTTTTATTTTAAAGAGCGCTGTTGTATCTTTTTACAGCGCTGGATACTACAACGCTTAATTTTTTGGAAAAGCGCTGTAAAATACCATTTTTCGCGTAGTGATTCTAGAATTTGTTGAAACATAATTCAATTCTTTGTTGAAACAAAATTTAGTCCACATCATCCACCACAAGCATAATTTGTTGAAATAGAATTCAATTATTTGTTATTCTTGGTAACACTTGTTCTTGGACGGTTATAGCTATTATTCTTGTTAACATCATCTAAATTTTTTTGGTTTTGTTTTAATTGAATTGGGGTTCTTGAGATGCTTTTTCTTGTTGGAACTTTTGAGTCATGATTTGGTGACCCTTTTGATTCGTTTTGATGTGTGTTTTGTTAGTATTCTTCATGTGTAGTAAATGAACTGATGAATTTCTTAGCCTGTTGTTTTTAAGTTTGAAGATTTTTTCCATGAAATTGCAGCCTAATTGAACTTTTTCAACTTTGTTCTTGTTGGTTTTTCCTTCCCATGAAATTGTAGCCTAATTCTGACTCGTGGCCACCGTTATCACACCACATCTACGACGACAGCGTGACCTGACCGTGTGACCACCTTTCTCGCATCACCGGTAAATTTAGATTTTTGTTTTTTTTTTTTTTTTTTTATGTTAGTTTAAACTTCATATTAAATATATATTTGAAACATTTGCTTAGTTATATGTATTTTCTTTGTTATTTTGAATTTTCGCGTGTTTGTTTTAGAGTTAGGGTTCATTTTAGGGATTAATTTTGAATTTTAGCGAGTTTGATTGATAGTTAGAGTTTATTCTAGAATTTGTTGAAACAAAATCGTGCTAAGTCAAATTAATAGACAAAATCGTGCTAAGTTCGAAGATGTTCATTGTATGGGTACAAAATTTATTAATGAAAAGGTTTGTTACGATTTGTAATTTTCATGGGGTGAATTGTAATTAAAAAATAAAATACATTTAACTTGTTTGTTTGAATTTAGATAAAAAAGAGCAAATGAGTAGTTACCTAAACGTGAAGAGATTTATTTTGAAACTCGTACTCGTAAAGATGGATCAATTGTCAATGAAAAGACTGCAAGAGTGATTGTAAGTTTTGAGCTTTAATTGATTCTATATAATGACTTACTTTATTTAGTGTAGTGAAATAAATTTTTATAGTGTTGTTTGTTTTGGAAGACAATTGATAGTATTTCGTAGAGCGACTTATAGTAAAGATTCATAGTAACTAAAGTGATTGGTTTGTTGTTTTATAATTTGTTATTCAAGTGCTGAATTTCGCCATCTACTAGTTGTTATAATATTGGAAGGACTCAATGTTATTGTTTTATAATTTGCTACTCAAGTGCTGAATTTTGTAATCTGCTAGTTGTTATAATATTGGAAGGACTCAATGATAATGTTTTATAATTTGCTACTCAAGTGCTGAATTTTGTAATCTACTAGTTGTTATAATATTAAAAGGACTCAATGATAGTGTTTTATAATTTGCTACTCAAGTGCTGAATTTTGTAATCTGCTAGTTGTTATAATATTAGAATGACACTATGTTGTTGTTTTGCTAATCTAGGATATTGCTTTCTTAATATACTTATTTTACAACGCTTTTTAATAAAAATAAAATAAGAATGCATCTATTTAAACATTTTTTTGAAAAAACGTTATAAAACGTGCATAAGAATGCACCTATTACAACGCTTTTTTTGAGAAAGTGATGTAAAACGTGCATAATAATGCACCTATTACAACGTTTTTTTATTTAAAAAACGATGTAAAACTAGTACAACAAGCGCGTTTTTAGAAGGGATTTACAGTGTTTTTTATTTTAAAGAGCGCTGTTGTATCTTTTTAAAGCGCTAGATACTACAACGCTTAATTTTTTGAAAAAATGCTGTAAATAGATTAAAAAAAAGCGCTGTAAAATACTATTTTTCGCGTAGTATAAATATAAAATATAAAATCATATATTTATAAAGCATAATGAAAAATTTAATTGTATCATATATATATATATATATATATATATATATATATATAAAAGAAAAAAAACTAAA
>NC_021161.2:50476957-50512332 GCF_000331145.2 Cicer arietinum
ACATATATATATAAAGCATAATAAAAAATATATGTATATTATATATATATATATATATATATATATATATATATATAATAGAAAAAAGGCTAAATTACATTCATGGTCCCTTAACTTAATTTCAGGTAACGTTTTAGTCCTTTATCTTTTTTTTCCCGACTTGGTCATTTATTTTAATTTTAAGTGACAATTTGATATTTTATGTTTTATAATTTCAACAATGTTATCCTTTTTTATATAAAAATTAAAAAAAAAATTCAATCAAAACTCATAAAATTAATTATATTCTTCAATATAATACAAATTTCATCAAATTCGTAACGTAAATCTTCAAATAAACTCATATTTTCATACTTTATTTGATATTGTTATGAATAAAGGACCAAATCGAGAAAAAAAGATAAAAGACTAAAACGTTACCTGAAATTAAGTTAAGGGACCACCGATGTAATTTAAAAAAAATATGTTTGAAGTAATTTTTTAAGAGGTTGATGTTTTTTCATAAATATAGGTTTATGATTTTAATATAAATACTCTCCATTGGAGTAAATCATAATCCAAATGCGTCCCTCGTTGTTTGCAAGTACCCGAGATTCAAATATTAATTATGCATTAAAGGTGTAGACTTTCTGCTATAAATAATTGAAAAAGTAACACGAAGATCGACGTTCAATTTGATTTTTAAAGCAGTGGTTTAATCAGAACCATACACGCAGATGGTGAAAGCGTAAGATGAGTTGCCGACGTGCTTACTTGTCGCTGTTCCTAATCAGCGATTCAGCCATTCCACATGAATCATAAAAGACAGGACTCGCTACCAATTAAATATTCCATGGTTACAAATCAAATCGTGGGACCCACTTTGATGCAATCAGCAGCAAATATATGATAATTTCTCACTCTAATCTAATTCTAATTCTTCGTTAATAACACACTTTCTTGGTTCCCTCACTATTCCGTTGCTGACTCATCACTGTAACTGAAAATGGCGGAGAAAGAAAATTTCAACGGCAACGGCGTCTACGTGGAACAACAACAACAAGAAGAAGTGGATAAGTTGAAGCACAGAAAAGGTACGTCAGTAAAACAGACCTTGCCTGAGGTCCTTAACAGTCTCGCTTCCGCCATACTCTTTCCGGAACCGGGAGATGACAATAACTTACTTCGCCGGATCAAAAATTCCGTCGCCGACAACGCTTCACTTCTTCCAGAAGCTTCTAGAAATTCTGCACGTGATATTCTTCTATGGACTCGTCGCGGTAGCCACCTACGCGCTATCCTCGTTATCTCCGTAAGGAAATTAAAATTCAATTTCATGATGTTGATTGAATCGAGTTTTTTCAATGTTTAAAGAAACTTCAACGATTTATAGATCGCGATTCCTTTTAGTTACTTCATGCATTTCTTTCGAATTAATTTTGTTTTTCTCATCGCTAATCTTGCAGATGAATTTGTGTAGTTGATTGTCAACTTGGATTGTTTTACTCTTTTTTTACCAATATTTATAAGGCAAATTCTAATTGTAGACGCTTAATTATAAACTGTTCAAAACTCCGATGACGACACAAGTTGTCTCATGGAAATAGAAGTTCACGCTTATCTTCATTCTCAAGCTTGAGAAATTGATTTGATTGATGTCGATTTGATTAAAACAAGGGGAGGTGGATATGTGTTTCTCAAAACTGAATTCGTCGCACCGACATAAATCATATCACTATCTCAACGTTAAGGACAAGGAGGGCCGCGACTTTCTACCTCCGAGGAGTGATGTCAATCATAGTTAAATTTTCGATTGATTTTTAAGCATCGATATGCAGTGGATAGTATGTTGTGTGTGGTTCCACTGGAGCAAGTGCCATGATTATAAATATATCATTGTTTTTCACTATGTTCTGTTTTCATCTTTGGAATATAGACATCAGAGTAAACAAGGCATACAGTATTTATATAAGAATAATGCCAACAACATATTATGTAACACGTTTTCTAACACACTCTTTTCTACCTGATAAAATTCATGTGGGTACCATATAAATTTCAACCAATAGGATGGAGTATGTTGGATTGTTTCTAGTAGAGTGTGTTGACACTCCTCCTTGTATAATGATGATTGAGTAAAGTATATCAACTAAGACGAAATTATATAACAAATCAAACAATAGACTGTATAAGTAAGGATGCATTTGAATTGGATTGTGTTTTTGTGTGGACCTAAAAAGTGGTGCGTAGAAGAAGTTTGATAACATCATTCATGAATCATGCGTAGAGACAGCACAACCGCTTTTGGATTTATTCACATGTAGGGTAAAACCATTAGATTTCCAAGGATGCAAATTTTTTTTATGGTTGTCACTTTTGATGTTTGTTCTAGTCTTATTGTGATCATAATTTTTTCTTGAAAATTTGTTGCCTTTTGAAATTAGTCTATCTTTGAACTATATTTGTTTCTAACCCCTAAATTTAACAGAAAGTAGTGTATTTTTGTATCATGGGTAAAATTCAGATAGGGATGATAATAATTATAATGTTTCATCTTTTATACCTTTCTTTACTTTCCACAAAACAAAAATAAAGTCTTCTGATATGAAATGCATGCTGAATAGATTTTTTAGGCAACAAACTCTAACCTTGTCTGTATGATATGCATGCTGAATAGATTTTTTAGGCAACAAACTCTAACCTTGTCTGTATGATATGCAGACCAAAGAAAAGTGAGTGATAAATTTATCTTTTGTTTGGAATGTGTATGACTGGGTTTTCCTTTTTGCTGCAGGTTGGGGCGGTTACTTTTGTTTCTCTTACAGGATTGCTTGTATTTACGCTTTTCTTTCTGGCCGCAACCATAAATGCCATTGTCATATCGCTGCTGATGTCATTGGCTGCAGCTGGAGGGTTCTTGGCTCTTTTCTTTGCTTGTGCTACCGCTATATACATTGGAGCACTATCAATAGCCATATTTGCAATTTCAGTTACTACATTTTGGACAATTGTGGCTATTCTGATAACCTCAGGTAACATATTGCTTGGCTTCCTCACCCTTTTATCTTTTATTGTCTAGATTTTGGGCATGAGGTTTGATGTTGTTTTGAAAACATTTATTTGTTGTGTGAAATCAATAGTTTACATACAACTATAGACAAAAGATTTAAAGACATATAAACTGCATTGTTTTGTGGCAATAAGGCTGACATTATGTCAGAGTAATAACTTCAGTAGTAGTTTGTTGTCCTTTCCAAAGTAGAGGAGTACATGTGAAGTTTATGCTTTTCTTCCTGTTTGCATGTACAAATTGAGGTGAATGTTTACAATTTTGCGGATAATTGCACTGGTTTTTGGCACATTTTCTAAAAATAAGACCATCTATTGAACCCCCAATGGACATGGACACTGTAATGTTGTATGTCTCGAACTCAAATGTTGATGTACCGACCAGGTCCAAAACAGTTGCCATAAACTAGCATTGTCTGACGAGGTTCCTTCCTTAAAATTTTCAACAAACCACCTTAGACTATTTACGTGAAGATGACAGCCACAAGGGAGGTTCTTTGGCATCTATAACTTAACTTCAACTTACATTTCCTTGATGAATTTCAATAATGTTTGTCTTTATCTTCATTTTCTTTTTGTTCTGTGGACTGTGACTGTGGGATAACAATGTGTAATGTTCTTTGGACATGGAAATCAATGTGAACCAGGGTGGATTGGATTCTTCTATACTGTGTGGCTGATAACTAGAGCGAGTTTCGGGTTTGCTAAACACTCATTGAGCGCAACTGGCTCGGCAATCACAACTTACTCTACTTCTCGGGCATCCCGCCATGTAATTCGCAGAGATTCAAATTAGGAGAGAAGCAGTTAAGCACAAATAGAAGCTTATGTACAAATCTTTAGTTACATTCATATGTTTGAAATTATACAAGCTTATATTAATTAATAACTAGTAAGATGCCTTGTATCTAGATCTTTCACAGTTTGGTATCAGTGTCTATCTTTTTTGTTTTGTACTTAAGTGTACTGGCACATATTTGCATCAATAATCCAGGGTATTGTGTGTTGTTTTGAAGTTTGATGTTAATATAAGGGACTTTTCTTCTTTAGCCTAATGCTATATATCAGAAAGCATAATACCAGTATCAAATTAATCCGAGTAAATGATGTAATAATTCTCAAACGAGTATAATTGTTGGGTTTGAATAAGTTGACCCTCTAAAAATACATATTTTTTGTTACATGGAAAAAAAAAAAGGAAAGAGCAAGATAGCAATGTCCTCAAAAGGAACACATTCATAACATCAGCTAATGAAATTGAAGACAAACTAGAAGACGGTTCATGGACAACAATTAAGGAATCCAAGCAATTAACTTCTATTTTTGCAAAATCACATGGAGAGGAATCGCCTTCACGAGTAATTGATGGAGAGCAAAGGATCAATCTTTTCACATATAATCTCTAACAACCTCCAATATTGTTGCATAATGATAGAAACATTATTCTTCGGTGTAACTAGTTGAACCACATGAAAAAATATGAGAAACAAATAATCTTTTTATAATTGGCTTCTCAACACAATTTAATCCCAATCAAAAGTGCTTAAATTTCTGAACACATAAAAATATATATGTATTCATACTTAACTATTTATGTTAAAATAAAATGATATTTTGAGAGTATTAGTTTTATACTGTCATGTAAGTATCTATTATAATCCTTTTTTAAACATAATAGCTATTAAATAGATCTTACGTGCATATTTTTTCCTCTAGAATTATTACCCACACAAATATGAATTCAATTTTTTTCCCAAGCTATTTGTAAATGGTTAACACTGAATTCAAGTTCAAATTTTGGTTCAATCTTTTTGACAAGATTAAATTTTAGTTGAATCTATTCTATCAAAAACCGGATTAAAAAAAAACGTCCTCACTAATGAAGCCTAAATAAAAATTCTGAAATTTTCCGAAGAAGAGTTGCAAGGTGCAAGCCATGCTTTTTAATCCACAAGCCTGAAACCATTTATACTGCAGCACCGCTGTGAAAGAGAAGAAGCAAGACACCGTTGCCGCTGTGCGCGCCGTAAACTGAGCCGCCACCGCCGTTTCGCAGCCATCTTCTTACCTAATTCCCTGGCTCAATCGGATTCTCCGAAGGCTCAAGGAAAGAGAAGAATCAGTAACCATGAAACTCTTCAATCATCTCCGAAACCTAAACGGCACCACAACCCACCGCATTCTCCGTAATCGATTTCACCCTCTTTTCAACAACACCAAATTCTTCTCCGATGCTCCATTTCCTCAACAACCAACAACCTCACACGTTAAACCACCTTCGCCTCCTTCTTCCTTGAACCGCAACGAACTCGCCAAGTTCGCTGCCATTGCTGAATCATGGTGAGCTTTCAATTCACCTCTCTCTCATTCTGATTGTGACATACAAATCAAATCCTGAAATAAAAAACAAAAGCACATGTTTTGAATGAAAAAACTGAATTGCGAACTTGGTGATGATTTTTGCAATCAGAAATTATGAAATTTACTAGTATATTTTCTATTAATAATGCACAGGAACAATTTAAGAATTGAAAGCTTAATGGATATAGGTGGTTGTTATTATAGTCAGAAAATATGAACGATAATTTATTTTTGATGTATGTATGTATAATAGGTGGGATTCTGAAGGGCCTTTTAAACCATTGCATGTGATGAATCCTACAAGACTTGCTTTCATCCGCTCTGCACTGTGTCGACATTTCAAGTAAGTAAGCCACCTCTTTTATGTTTCTTATTTCCGATTCATATATCATCCCTTGTTTGTTACTTTCATTTTGAATCTAATAGAATTTGGTATATAGTGTGTACTGTGTTTTAATTCCATTCTTTTACTTGTGGAATTTGGAAAATTTTAAGATATAATTTGACTGTGTTGGGTTAGATGTCAAACCACTGTGCTAACTTTGTTACCTTTAAGCACCAAACTTGCTATATGCTGTTTGAGATAGCATTGTCATTTATGGAGCAGTTATAACTTATTGAATCTGTAGTATCGATATTTGCAATACATATACAAGGCTAGAAATTTGGTTTAATGCCTACAATAAGTGAGTGATATAAGTAAACTTCTAGAATCCAATGTAATCTTATAAGATGAGTCTTGTCAAATGAGACAATGAGACAATTGCATGAAGTATATTTTTATTATGTGAACCGAATGAGACAACGAGAAGAAAAACAAAAGGAAAAAATTATTACTGATATTAAGAGGTGTTATCAAATAGTGGCTATGGCAGATATTATGCCAACCGCTATGTCCAATTTGTGAAGGATGGTGGTGCAATGGCGTTTTATGGGGGAAATGACGGCTTAAATTAGCTGACCTAGCCTTCCACAATGGTCCGCCATTTGCAATTGATAACAATGTAACAAGGTCCTTTATATATTAATATTGTCCCTTTGGGGTATTATTTGGACAATTATTAAATGTCCCTTGTCTCAGGAAGGACCCTTACAGTGCTAAACCCCTTGAAGGACTTAAAATTGTTGATGTGGGTTGTGGAGGTGGAATTCTTTCAGAGGTATACATTTTCTCCTTTTTCTTGTTTGAAAAGACGTTTTCCTCTTTATCTCGTAGCATGTGATTAACACTTTCTATCGTGATCCTCATAGAAGTCTGTAGCATTGTGATGTGTTCATAGCTGACTATATTTGTTAGTTAGACATGTGGAAACCTAAATCTTTAATGTGATATTTTTACTAATACTTGTCTTATGTTCTTCAGCCATTAGCTCGGATGGGAGCTACTGTGACGGGTGTTGATGCTGTGGAAAAGAATATCAAAATTGCTCGACTTCATGCTGTATGCTTAGTGAATAAGTTGACTATTGATTTTTTGCAATGGTTGTTTCCAATTTGAAATTTGTCAGTATAGACCTCCCAAATTGATTAAATTGTTGTTCATTGGAAGAAACAGATGTTTAATACTTGAATTTTTACTATTATTAAAAATTAGTATTAAGTAAACTTAGTACAGTATATCTTCAGCTTCGCTATTATCTTGACCACTTACTCTTTCCTGTCTACAGGATTTGGATCCAACAACTTCAACTATTGAGTTTTGTTGCACAACAGCTGGTACATATGCAAATCTCAACTGTGTGGGACAAATATTCTTGTATACTTTTGTTTCGCATCCATGGTGTGCATGCTTTAAATTTGTTTCCATTTGGAAGCTATCCCATTTGTGACTATTACTGCATTGTCTTACTAAATGCTCTTACAATTTGGCGCATGATTTAGTAATAAGCACAAAGCCGACTGGTGTAATTTCCTTTTGCTTGATTTTCGAAGTAGTCTTTCCACGGGTTGCAGACCTTCTTTGCTGGTTAGTTTAGAGTTTGAGATAGTTCTGAAATTACACTGGTTTGGCATGAAAATGTTCCATTAGTACAAATTATTTATCACTCGGTAGTTGGTATTAGCTTTTGCAGTTCTGGTTCTTAACTTCTTGTTGCAACTTGCAACTAGAATCCAATTTATGATATATATCTTAGGTTAGAATCTATCTTTGGTTATATATCTTATATATTTCTTTCGGGGCAGTTGCACAGCATGTTTAAAAAAAATTGTATGCTGGTTATGGCTTTGGCTATCATTTGTAGAAATACCTTACATTCATCTGGTTAATTTAGAGTTGTCCAAGTGTTTTAGGGTATTATGCATAGTATTTTTCAGTTCACACAATTTTTAATAGCTTTTCAAAATGACTGATCAGAGAAGCTAGTTGAAGAAGGAAGAAAATTTGATGCAGTCATGGCCTTGGAGGTACTCTTTCTGCCCTCTCCCTCTGGTCATGTTCTCACACGGCCCTGCACACATGGGATATATATATATATATATATATATAGGTATTAATGTAGTGTAAAATCTTAGGGAGTAGTTCTCATTACTCGAGAAAGAAATATCAAAGTTCACAAGCATCAGATTTGAAGTGCATCTTGTATTGGTACTGCTCAAATATATAATGCACACAAGCACCTAAATATAATTTGCATGTTCATAGATGTGGATAATAACAGCCACGTCTCCGAGATGCATGTTTGAGTTGACCTCCTTGTATAGAATAACTCTAATAGAGGCTGTTTCTAAATGTGGCTTAGATCTTGTAATGATTGATCGACATCAATATATCAAAATAAATTACTTTGAATTGTGTTTGGGAATTCTATCCACATCATTTGCCTTGAATTTTTCCAGGTTATCGAGCACGTTGCAAATCCTTCAGAGTTCTGCAAATCTCTTGCAGCATTAACAATTCCAGATGGAGCTACTGTCATATCGACAATTAATCGTTCAATGAGAGCCTATGCAACTGCCATTGTTGCCGCAGAATACATCCTTCGATGGGTATTTTATTTTTTTTCATGTTCATTCCTCTGTTTTATATTCTACGTTATCCCTGAAATTTCCCACTTCTCATTATTCTATACTATCTATCTTGCCACACACTATATATTAAAAAACATTATGGTTGTAATTAACACAACCATTAGACATTGATAAAATATCGATAGAATGAGTACATGAGGAAGTATTAATTACAATTGTTATGATGCAAATTTAGAATAAAGAAAGTAGCCATCAATGTGACATTATATTTAAAACATGGCAGCTTCCAATGGGAACACATGAGTGGTCCAGTTTTCTTACTCCAGAGGAGCTAGTTCTGATCCTGCAGCGTGCCGGTATCAATGTAAGCAAAACACACAATTCATAAATTATACACTTCTCATTTTCTATTTTATTCTGATCATGTTTTTGGTTATGCACAGGTGGAGGAGATGGCAGGCTTTGCATATAACCCGATGACTGGAAGGTGGTCTTTATCAGACGATATAAGCGTCAATTTCATTGCTATGGGCACCAAAACAAACAACACTGAATAGAGTATAGGATAGATAAAAAAATTACTTAATACTTGCTCTTAATTTATTTATTTATTTGTAAGAATGATATTAAATTAGTCCTGAATGCTGAATAAATATTGAAGTTTAAAAAGACACCAGAAAAATATTGGGTTGGTTATGAACTCTCAAACTGTTTCTTGGTTATAAATATTGCTGGTTTCTCTGGATACAAAGGGAACTCAACATCCTCAAAGCTGAATTGCTAGCTATTCTGCAAAGTTTTTATCAAGCCAGGATGTTCACCCATGTTGTGTGTTACCCCGATTCTCTGCTGTGTCAATCTAATGAAGTGGTAACTTCTGAGTTTCACAAGTATGCTACACCATTATTCCAGACATCTGGGATATGCTGCAATTGTATTAAAGTGCCAAACTGATTCACACCGTCAGAGAAGGCAACTCCTATGCAGATTTCAAGGCCAAGTTTTGTGCTACCAATGATGACTTTGTGATGTAGTTATGACAATCCACCTCAAATACTAAGCATTATAATTTTTTGCTTATTGTTCAAGGATCACATTTGTGAGAACCTAATCTTTTGTTCTTCTTGTCTTTTTCCTTTCGTTACTAAACTCTATAAGCAAAAAATACAATACCTATTTGATTGAAAGAAATAAAAAGTACCTATTTTGTCAAAAAAATATGCCTCCTCAAAACTACTCCATCCATCTCATTGTTAGTTTCTTTTAAAAAATAATTAAGTGATGTTGATTTCAGAGTTATTAGATGAACAATTCTATTAATTATACTCTATTTTTTTCAGTTACATCCAAAAACTGAGTTACATGTAGTTAGAAATAAAATGAGTTTAACTAGTAAAATTGTGAGATGAATTCAGATACAATAATAAATAAATAAATAAAAATAATCTTAAATGTTTTATTGGTAACATAAAGATAAATAATATGAAACAAATAAATATAAAAACTGAGGCAATTAAATTAACACAAGAGAATAGAGAGTATCTTTTTCCAAATTGAATAAGGGTGAGAAAAGTTGCACCTAAAAGAAAATAAGATTTCTATCCAAACCAAAAAAAAAAAAAATAGGGTTGATTTAGCTTGAGGGAGAAGGTGAGAGTTTCCTGAGAGTAATAGAAGTGCGTTTGGATTGATTCAACAATTCTCCATTCCACATTTGAAAACCAGGTTTCCGATTAATCTCATGTTTCCAAACATACCTAGCATCTCCAAACATGAGAATCAACGAACCAGGTGTAAGCAAAACGGGAACACGTTGAGTCTCAGTAGTAAAATGCATCACACAAGACGATTCCAACGATACAATAGCAATGGCGTCTTCGAATCGCAAGAGATCGATATGAGGACATATGCCTTCACCTGGTTGATAAACATTCGTTATCATTTGATCAAAAATTGGTTCCCTCTGCATTAGATTTGGAGGAAGTTGATATTTTGAAAAAGAAGAACAATGGCGAATTGAAAATGAGAGACTAATCGCCCAATAAGGTAGGTTTTTAAAACCGAAACGCATTGCTTGGTTGATTGAAGGTTCTGTGAACCATTTCTCTGATTCAATTGATGAGAGTAAACGAGATTGCTGACTAATTGATAGAAAGTTTCTTAACATCCATAATCCTTTCACTTCTGAGATACATTCCCATTCACAATTGTAAGTTTTGTCCAAATTGTAGAAATTATCATAATCTGAATCGGAATCGGATCTATCGCCGCTGCCGTCGTCTTCGTCGGAGGAGGGACCGAACACTTGTTCCAATTTGTAAGCAATATCACAATCTGAATCAGAATCAAACATTTCGTCGTCGTTATCGTCTTCGTCGTCGGAGGAGTGACCGAATACTTGTTCCAAAACTGCCTTCTGATTCAGTTCCTCTTCTTCTTCTTCTTCTTCGTCCCTCATCTTTCAATCACGATTCGTTTCCACCAAATCTCTCTCTCCAATCTGATAATTGCGGCAAAGATTTGGGGGAACAAATAGTTTATACGCTAGGCATTGGTAATTGGGCCTTTTGGTTGCTATTCATGGGCTACCTTATTAATGAGAGAGTACACTCTTTTTTTATTTACTCAATTTTTAGATTATTATTATATTCTTTAACATATACTTTTTATTCTCGATTTTTATAGGGTCGCAATTTTTAAATCTAAAAGAACAAGTCACTTTACTGATTGAAAACTCATATGTTGTTATTGGTAATCTCATTTTTTAGGATTTTGCATTTTTTTTTTTCATTTTAAGTGTTATTTTATAAACAATATTTTAATGATATAAAATAAAATAATAAAATTTAATCTATGTTGTGACTTGCCAATTAATTATTCTATATGAAAAAAAAATCAAATATAATAATTTCTAAAATTTTAAAAATTGAGAGATTTAAAAATTGCGAGATTAAATTGATAAATTAATAAAAAATACATTTAAACATTTTTTTTTAAATTGATTAAACCACATTTAAAAAGTGAATACATGCACCAGCATGCATGTCGACGTTATAAATTATTGTAGTTTCCTTTTTGTATTAATCTTGTTAATTTTGCTTGCCAACATTTATCTCTATCTCTTTGGTTTCAAGTTTTTCTCCATTCATCAAATTCCAAATTCTTCTGCAAAATGTCGACCGATTCAAAACAATCACTCAAACTGCTTGCCAGTGGCCGTTTATCCACCTTCACAGCCCACCTTCTTCCTTCCTCCGGCTACAAAGAACCCAACGATCACCTCCTCCCTCACCGCCGGCGAAGACCAACGGCACCTTAACCGTCGTCGATGAGAGAACCGGCAAGAGGTACCAAATTGAGGTTTCGAGAGAAGGCACTGTCAAAGCCACTGACCTCAAGAAGGTAGTTAAGTTAAGTTTCTTTATGATTGATCACCAATTAAAGTTTCGTTTTTTGTAACTAATTTCTAATTCGGCTCGTTTCTGCTTTTTTTTTTTTTTTAATTGTTTGGAATTCTTCCGTTTCTCTCTGTTTGAATGTTTTCTTTGTTCATCATGGTATGTATGTTTAAAACAGTGAAACTATTGGTGGGGACTTTTTACTTATTATATACTTTGGTTATATTTATTATATACTTTTTGCTTATTATGATCCTGGCTATTTAAACACAGCTCCTGTGCGATCAACCATTAGTTATATTGATGGTGATGAGGGGATTCTTAGATATAGAGGGTACCCAATTGGGGAATTGGCTGAGAAAAGCACTTTTATGGAAGTTTCCTATCTCATAAGTGAGTATTGAATTTTTTTATTGCAAGTGTGTGAATTGCGTTTTTTTTTGTCTATAGATGAAATAGTAAATATACCACAAAAAACTTACACACAAGTCTTGGTTCTAATCGGGACATGATGTTCAATCTAATAATATCAGCATTTGTCAGTTGAACTAGATCTTAAGGACATTGCGTTTTGTTTACTAGTAGATAAGATATTTACATTGATTATTCACTTAAATAGAGATTTTATTGATTTTGCAGATACATCTTGGGAATAGTTCTGCATCATATTTTGGATACATGCTTCAATTTTTGCATAGCATAGATTTATCTATCTAGCTTATAGGAACTTTTCAATTAAACTAATTTTCTCGTTCTTCACTTATTGAATTCCTTACAAGCTTATATGTTTTTATGTACAAATTAATTTAGAGAGGTTATGGAAAAAGGAGAGACATAGCTAATTTCAATTTATACAAGAAGTTGTTTAAAAAATTCATAGTAGTTGTTGTAAGATTCTTTTAATAATTTTTTTGTCAGTAAGTGCTTGTGGAACAACTTATTTCTACCGTCTCTAACTTCATCTTTTTTTAAGTGTATGGAAGTTTGCCTTCTGAAAGTCAGTTAGCTGAATGGAGTTTTGTTATATCTCAGCATTCAGCTGTTCCAGAAGGAGTTTTGGTGAGCTTTTTTTGCTATATCTATCTATTAACTCTCCCAGCGGTTTTGTGGTTGCAAAATCATATATGCTAAGTGATAGCATTTTTGCTTTAGAGCCTGTTTGAATTAAGTATTAACTTATTTGAGTTTATCTACTGACACAAACGTTTATGAGACTGCTTGAAAGTGCTTATGGAAATGGCTTATGACATGTCTATAAGCTGTTTTCAGCTTATTTTCATAAGCTCTTCAGGATAGCGTATGAAAACAATTTATAACGTTTACAAGTTCTTTTGTATTGAGCATGTAAAGGAGTGAGATCACAAATATTGTTCATTTATTTCCTTTAACGAAGGGGTTACTAATCTAACTGGGTCATGACTCATGATATCATCTTCTATTTGTTTTGTAGGATATCATACAATTATTGCCTCATGATGCATCCTATGGGCGTGCTTGTGAATACAATAAGTGCTCTTTCTGTTTTTCATCCCGACGCAAACCCTGCTCTCAAAATAAAAAAAGCTTCCATCAACTTACTCAGCTTTGAACTGTTTCTGCATCATGCTAATATATTGGTAATTGCATATAACAGAACTTTGTGTATCTTAAATTTGTTGATTCACGCCTTCGGCTTCTCATATTTTCTGATCACTCTGTATAATGTTCATGGAGAAGTACTGTTTTTCTTATAGAAGATTGAACATGTTCTGTTCATTATCGTTGTTTTATTTAGTTGGTTCAGCTTTGATTTTCTTTCATCAAACATTTCTTATAATTTAATGCAGGAGGGTCTTGATATCTACAATTCAAAGGAAGTGAGAGACAAACAAATAGCACGGATTATCGGAAAAGTGTGATTATTAAGTTCTTTTACTCCTTTAATCCTTCTATCTCTTTTATATGCAATTATTCTGTCCTACTGCTTTATTGTAACATCATCTTTTATACCGCAGATTACAACAATTGTTGCTGCAGTTTATCTTAGAATGGCAGGAAGGCCACCTGTGCTTCCATCCAAGCAACGTTTCTACACTGAAAACTTCCTATACATGCTTGATCCTTTGTATGTCTTATGGTACTTTTACGTCATATATAAAAAATGTATTTTTTTCCCTAGGGAACTATAAGTTGATCTTAGAATGGTGGCCACACTATCTTCTGGCTTCAGTTTTAGCACAAATAAAATCTCTAATGTGCATGCTTTCAGAGGCAACCGTTCGTATAAACCCAATCCTCGGCTAACTCGTGCACTCGACATTATCTTCATCCTGCACGCAGAACATGAAATGAATTGCTCTACATCTGCTGTCCGGCACCTTGCATCAAGGTATACATTTTACTTCAATACTACTATTCGACATAAAGCATTTGATCAAGTAATTCTTAACTATTTTATCTTATTACAGCAGTGTTGATGTATATACTGCTATTGCTGGAGCTGTTGGAGCTTTATATGGACCTCTTCATGGTGGAGCTAATCAGGTAACTATAAGCTGTTAATAATGAAGCTGTCATGATATTTTATGTATTATTTATTTTAATGTAGTGAAATCAGGGCTATTGGATTTCCACCTGAGTATTTCACTGTTTTATTTGCAATCCCTCGAATGGCTGGATATTTGGCACATTGGAGAGAGTCATTGTATGCTCCTGATACAAAGATTATGAGACCTCAACAGGTTATTTCCTTTCTTTAAATCATTTCTTTGGTTAAAAACATCATAATCATAGTAGGCTTTATTGAGTCAAATGAATGTACGTTTTGTGCACCAATTTTGCTTGTTGTAGCATAGCTGCATTGTACATTTCTTAACACTAGTACTTAGAAATATTTTCTTAATGCATCAAAACAATGAGGTAACCCTCTATTTTCTATTTCTGGTTTATATTGGAGAATGGTTGCGGCATCTCAAATGACCATATCAAATGATGCCAAAGCAAAGGACGGTATCAAGTGATGCAGACAAGCTTGGTCAAGTGACCATATCAAATGCCTCAAAGAGGCGACTTGCTGGATCTAGGATAAAGTCTATATGGATTCAAAGTGGATGCAAAAAGATTGGAAGATATATTATTATTCTTTAGAACGTACAAGAAGAAAATATTTATTTTTTTCATTGTTTTTTATTATCTAAAGTTAATTTTTCAATAATCAGGATGATGCAAGGGCGCATCCGTGCATGTTTCCGCATAAATAATGCAACTTTTGTTCGAAGCCCTTCAATAAACTAATGGACGAATGGTGGTGTTGGGATTTTTCATCAATAGTTCGACTTTTGAAGTATGTTATGTTTAAAATATTAAGGGAATAATTAATAGACAATCATAGTTTAAAGATCTCATGTGTAATAACATGTATGATTGATTAGCAAATGAATTTCTAGTGCATGTTTATGTCAAATCAGTAAATAGAATTTTCGATGTAGCAGTGACTATCTTCTTTTATCCCCCAATGGTTGGGTGCATGAGATATATAAAATGTGTTAACAACTATTTTTCAGCCTTTTTGATTTTTTTCAATGTTTCATTTGGACTATGAGTTCAATATCTAACAAGATTAGTCTATTCTTCTATTATTTTATTAAAAACATTATTATACAATTATTAAAAATATCATAACAATTTGTCAACATAAATTATAGTCCGTCCTAAATGAATGGTTTAATAATATATATAACTATACATAGTTATAGAGTCATTTACTTAAAAGATGAAATTCTTTATAATATTTTCTTTCTCTTTTTATTTTGTGTTAAATTCATTACATGTTTTGTGTTTAATACATAATAGGAAACTATCTTCATATCTCTGATCTATCTGAGTTAATTTTTACAAGACAATGGCTCTCGTCAGTTTGAACATACGAGCTAGAGGAATCAGTATATATAGTAGGTATTGACATGCTTTGTGTTCTGTTTGTATTCTCCCAGAAGTGATTTCTTATGCTCTTATTATATTTGGAACTTGAACTAACAGCTGAATATCCGGGATCAGAAAGAAGATCCTGAATGTCAGTCCAACCTTCAAGCATGCTTACAACTTGTGACATTGTTGGCCTAAGCGTAGGAGATGCATTAGTACACAAGAGTGCCACATTTAGCATTACCATGGCTTCCTCAGTTGAATATTCTGATCCCAAATCTGGATCAACTAGCGCCATAAGAGTTCCTCTTTCTTGTAAAACATATGCCTGTTATAAATTCCAATTTTAGATAGGGTTAGTTTTTTCTTTTTTTTATAAAAAAATAACTTATATCAATTTATGTGTACAAATTGATACTAGCATAAGCTATTATAGAAATGTGGAGCGGAAACATGATTTTTTTTTCTGATTACCCAATCAAGTAAGTAAAAAAATTCATCATCTGGTCTGTAATTTGTATTACTTTTTCCACTTATAGTTTCCAATGCAACCACGCCAAAGCTATAAACATCTGCTTTGTCAGTTAAGTAACCACGCATTGCATACTCAGGAGCCATATAACCACTGCAAAAAGACAATAATCATATGGATGGAAATTACTATAGATGAAATAAAATAGAAATATATTATGAAATGTAGACTTTATGTTTTCTTTTTCAAAACAAACAAGTAGTGATGCTTTACTCCAACATAGCAATAACTTACATTGTTCCTGCGATCCGAGTGCTGACATGTGTTTTGTCATCTTCAATAAGTTTGGCCAAACCAAAATCTGAAACTTTGGCATTAAATTCCTTGTCCAACAACACATTACTTGCCTTTATATCCCTATGTATGATTTTAATTCTAGACTCTTCATGGAGATAAGCCAAAGCTTTAGCTATACCAAGACAAATTTTCTTCCTGGTAAGCCAGTCCAGTTTTGTTTTATTGTCCGATCCTTTTCCTGCATGCGTGTGATTATGAGAAGCATAATCAATCATGTTTTGATGTTGCGGGATTTTAGAGAAAAAAGAGAAGAGAAAATAATAACAGTTTGAATATTATTGATAATAGTCTTATACTAACTTGATTACGAAAAACTCAATACTAATATCTATTTATAGAGAAACATAGACTCAATTCTAAAACAGGAACAAATCATAATAATAACGAGAGATATTCTAAGATATATCTATGATTATAAATTAATCATAGAAAATAACTTAAGATACTCTAATATAATATAAAAGATATTTTTTAATATTCTAACACAAGCTTACCAAAAAGAATGCGGGATAGACAATTATTTTCCATATACTCATAGATCAGTATTAGTTGGTTCCCTTCCACACAACATCCAAAAAGCTTAACAAGGTTTGGATGTTGAAGTCCAGATATCATTCCTATCTCTGTCACAAACTCGCGGTTTCCTTGCTTAGACTTTGATGAGAGCTGTTTCACTGCAATTTCTGTGCCATCTGAGAGTATGCCCTACAACATGACCAAGTTATGTTTTTTCTTGCATTACAACACATCTAAAATGTGGATATAGCATGATAGGACTAATAAATCTCCATCACATAGTAGTTTTTTTTCTCTTTCATTAACTCACCATGGAGTATAAGCTTATTTAGGTGTACAAAATTCATTTGAGATTTTTTTACTAAATTGTAAGCATTTGATTTAAGTTTATGAGGATGTAAATTTCTTAAGTCTTAACCCGTAACCTGCAAGTCTAAGATCGACCATGACTCTAATACCATCTTAAGTTTTGAGCTTAGGCTTAATTCAACCTTTAAAAATGGCCAATTTCCCATGTCTTATACGGACTTATTTCATCATATCTCTAATAATTGTGAAATTTCAACACACCCTCAATATCAAGTATTCCCTGTAGTTTAAATTATGTAACATATAAATTAACCATAAGGTGGAAGAGGTGACCAGATATATAAACTCGATGAGGATCAAAATACCTTGTAAACAGAACCAAAGCCACCTTCGCCAAGTTTATTTGTAGCATCAAAGTTTTTTGTAGCTGCTTTTATTTGTCTTAAAGTGAACAATCCTGTTTGCAGATCTATACCTCTAAGCTCTGGTTAAAAATGAAAATTTTGATTAACTGAGAAAGTTTAGAACTTTTTTCTACAATATCAACCAATATTACACACGCGCACACACATTATTTTCATCAATAAATAATTATTTAGTACTAATTGTTGGAAGAAACTTTTGCAAATACTGTTTGCAAAAAAGATAAACTGCTATTCTAAACAAAAGAACTACAAGAATTCATATGACATATTCCATACCTTTATACACTGAGTCCTTGCCTCCTAACAATCCATACCTCCTCATGAGACACAACACCATAAGGACAACAACTAGAACACTACTGACTATGCCAACTACCAATATCACATGATTTTTCTTGCGATGATCTGATGGAGGTTTAAAATCTGTGAAAGAGAAAAGTATCTATTTATAACTTCTGTAGAAATGAAGAACAAAAACTAACGAGTAAAGATAGACATAAAAGATAATATTACTCTTTTCCTACTAATTTTCATTTCTTTAATACATGTTAGTACACTAAGCAGAAGTTAACAAATAATGACTTTATCAAAGTCGATTTTATTTATTTTATCTACTTGTCAAGACTCAACTAGATTCTGAACCAATTTTATCAAAATAATTGTCTTATGTAGAACAATTCCTAAATCCATACTTCATCTGAAACAAAATATAAGCAAAAAAATAATATATTTTGTTGCGAATGGATTATATGGTTTCATAGTAAGAATCTAAGATGCAAGATGTGACTTACTAGAATGCACTGAAATAGCAGACACTAAAGGACCATAAACTCCTCTTGTTGGTATACCAGTAGTTCCTTTTCCAGCCCAGTAGAATTGAATTTTTAGTGTATTCTCTGTGACAGTAGCATTAAATGTCTTCACAATAGGCTTTCCAGTACCACCAGCTTCTCTTTGAATATCAAAGTCTCTTAGCATCAATTTTCCCTTAATTATAGAACACAACAACCCATTCCATCTACATCAATCCATGGTTCAGAACAGATCAAGTAATTTGCACCATATGCATATCAAAAAATTAATAGTTACCTGGATGTAGACATCAAATATTCGCCTCCCAAGACTATTTAGTGACCTATCATTGATGAAAATAATCTCTGCAAAATGAAGCTTAACAGTGTAATTTCCATTTATCAAGCAGAGGCCATAGTATGTGAGGGAAAGCGGAGAAACACGAGCTGTTGTGTACAATTTTGAATTGAGAACAGATGTATTAAGAAGTTTAGAAGTATTGGCCACAATATAGGGATCAGAATCAATATCATTGTCCATGAAGTTCCCTGTGCTGCTAAGAGCCCAATCTTGACCAGTGTAATATAACATTGAGGCGCCTTTTCGTTCTATGTCAGCTTCATAAATTTCACCATTAATATTTGCTTCATTACCACCACAATTAATGCGCAAGAAGGAATTACCTGTTGAAAATATAATGGCAAATATGATTTGATAAAAGAATACTTGATGCAAAATCTTACAAGGAAGGTAAAATTCACAAAGTAACTGCCATAATTTGTATTTTAATTTTGTTCTCATCCATTTATACTTCATTCAATTTCTGGTAACAAAATTTGAATCACTATTCATAGTTAGCAGCATATCAAATAGACGTAAATTTTGTAATTTGTATAGTCACACACTAACTTGGATTATCCGATGCGCACGGGAAGTTTCTTTTTAGGCATGAATGAATGTTACTTCTGCAACAAAGAGTGAAAATTAAGGTTGTATACGAAGGTTAATACCAAACAGAATATTCCTCAAAAAGCAAAAGGTTGGAACACATTATGTTCCAAATATGCTAGCTCACTTTTTAGATGCAGATAAAGAGTAGCTTTCGACAAGGTTTCTGGGAAAAATAGCAAAAACATGTTACAATGATAAATGATAACTAACATTAATGACAACTAGAAGTCCAAAATAGAATGAAACTTACACGCTCCCTCGTTGACATTCGGTTGGACTTGAGCTATCCCATGCAAAATTATTGTAAGAGACATCACTGTACACCAAAATATGGATCACATGTTGCTTTCAGTTATATTATAGTTATATTATATGTTAACTTTATGCAAACATCCAATTCTATTTATTTTTTTAACTTCTCTAATTGGATATATTTATATTTGTTTTATGGTAGAATTCATGACATCATTTTGAAATATTCTAAATTGGAATACAACTACTACTCAAGGAATTTGACATACACATTTTTGTTATTTCCAAGAACCCAGCTAGGTATAGTTCCTGATATGTTGTTTGCAGTAAGATACCTGCATTATTCAATATGAATTTTACTACATTAGATGGGATGTTCGAAAAACACGTTTCGTTCAATCCATCCACTAACATGAAGTTCAATCCATCCACTTACATGAAGTCCACTTTATCAAGCTGGTCAAAAGATTCAGGTATCTTTCCACTCAAGCTATTGAAACTCAAATCTCTACATCAATTAAAATAAATAAATCAACATGTTTAGCATAAGAAAAGAGTTCATTATTAAGTTGTTAAAGCTCTTTAATGTCACTTACAAGATTTTCAATTTTTCCATTCCTCCAATATATTCTGGTATCTCTCCTTTAATCAAGCATTTTCTTAGAACCCTGCGTTATGATGTCCAAGTTAAAATATAAGTCATTTTAAAAATACTTCAAGAAAAAGAAAAAGCAATTAAGTAATTTAACTCACAGTGTCTTCATGGATTTCATATTACTTAGTGGTGGAAAAGTAGAGCTTCTACTACCTTTCAAATCAGTTATCCTCCTAAGTACATCAAAACAATAAAAATTCATCTTCTATAATAAAAAAATTTAGGTTTAAATATGATTTTAGTCCCTAAAAATTCATCAAAACAATTTTTTTTGTCCCTATAAAGCAGTTGATTTTAGTCATGTGACCCAATTAAATCACGCCAAGTGGTCCAATAAATTGACGTTAGAAACTAGACATTTGTAGGGATTGAACCCAAACAAAAAAATGCTATAATTATAGGGACTAAATCATATTTAAACCAAAAATTGAATAAATCAAAGTATTAGAAGTATACAAATCACTTAATCTTGTCAAGACAGAAATGCTGGTAGGTATTGGCCCCTCAAGAGAGCAACCTTGAATGTGCCTATAACTCCAAAGAGAAAATTTGATATGAAAAGTAATACATGGAATATAACATATACATTACGAAATAATTAGTTAAGAAACTTACAATTTTTCAATCAATTCCCATTTACTAATGAAATCAGGTATCTTTCCAGATAAATTATTGTCACATATCCTCCTAAAATGTTTTTTCAAAAAGATTAGTTAGAATATAAAGAATTGTCAAAATTTATACAGAACCACCAATAAAGGAACATAATTAATAAACTAAGCTAGAAAATATTTAGTTTTATTTACTGCAAAAATCAAATACTTACAAATCATTCAACTTGGTCAACTTGGAAAGTGAAGATGGCAATGGTCCTGTGAATCCATTTGATGACATAATGCTAAACAAACATGATTTATTCATGTTAAACAAACACTACACAGTAACATGTCATACAAATATTATGCTATTTACAGAGATTGTGATTCTAATAAACAAACACAGAAGTTCAGAAGAATTACAGTTTTTCTAAATTGATCAATTTTCCAATCTCTGTTGGAATGAAGCCTGAAAATAGATTTCCTTCAATACTTCTGTAACATTCATACAAATATTATATTATTTAATTACTGAGCTCAATTAAGTAGTTGGTTAAATCCACCAAAAATATGAATATAAAGAAATGATTTAACATACATATTTTTTAGGGTTGTAATATTGGTGAGAACTTTGGGGAATGGACCTGATAAACTGTTTCCCATCAAAGATCTGCATATGCAATTGAAAAAAAAATTAGTTTCATTTTTCAGTTTGTTTACTTGAAAAGAAAAAAAATTTAGAGGCAATGACCAAATAATACATAGAAGAAACTTCTTACAACTCAACCAAGTTCATGGTAGACCATTGTTGAGGTACAGAACCGGTGATAATATTACGACTAAGATCCCTGGTTTGAAGTGCAAGAGAAAAGTTAATTGTGCTTCAAGTAAGTTTATTTTGTAACTGCAATTTATGCATATCTTCTTTTATACATGCACACGCTCGCATGTGCGCACATAGATTGCATGGGAATATTATGCAGAGCAAAGTATCATAGTTTCAAATGTGAGATATAGTAATCTTACAATAATCTGAGATGATGGAGCTTGGAAAACTCTGGTGAGAGACTACCAGATAGATTTTGAGCCTTCAAGGATCTATTTGAATTAATACATGAAATTAAAAAAGTAAAAAAAATAGATTTATATGATATATGATGATTGATATTATTAATGTAAGTTAATCTTCCAACCAATCAATAAATACAACACATTAAAAACTAGTCAAAAAAAACTTATGATTGAATCTCAAATATTATATTCCACAATATGTAGATTTGAGGATAATAAATTTTTCATAAACAAACCGGTTACAAATGTAATTAATTGAAAACTCTAGATACCATGAACATAATTTTAATATTGTTGACTTATTGTCTTATTCAATTATCAATTTAATATATTTTGTTAGTTTAATTTTAGTAGTGATTAATAAATTCTACCATTTCAAACAAAATCTAAGATATCTTGTGTTTACTAAACCACTAACCACTCTTAAAACATAAACTAATTAATGTTTATTATATTTGAAAAGTAACTAATAACTTTTAACATAACACAAATCTTCATTCCAAAAACAAAAAAAGACAGTAGCTTGATGGAAGAAAAATACCAAATGGTTTGAAGAAAAAAAAAGCACAGACAGCACATCCTTTTCAAAGTCAAAGCTTTGCAAATTGCAATTCTCATTGGTCGTATGGTTTGTCCTTTACACAAAATTCCAAACTTAATTTTTATTTCTTAATAATTGAGTGTCACACTTCATTCAAATTTAGACCAACAACGTTTTCCTTTTTTGATAAATCACATTTAGACCAATGTAGCAATTTGACAACCCTTTCATTCTATTACTAATGTTCATGAACTCCAACAAAGCATGAATTTACAACCGATCAAACACTTTCTTAAAAAGAAAAATGAAAATTGCACTTTCCACTTTGCAATTTTTTATGCTAAAAAAGAAATTATATATGTATTGCACGTGAAGATTTGATAGTGGTAACACCAAAGTTTCTACAGTAAAAAACATGTGACAAAAAAAACAAACACATGAAAATTAATTAACTAATCAAAACTTGATGAAAAACACATGATTGCATGTGGTTTTCTGCCACAATATTAGTTTTTAACAAGAAATGAGAATTGATTGGATCCATTTTTTTTTTTTTTGTGGAAACAGAGAAAATGGGAGAGAAAAGAGGCCAGTACATGCTTACAACATGACAAGAAGAATTGTGGTTGAATGAACAATCACAAATCACAAAACTCTCAAATCCTTTCTTATTAGAAGCATTCCAATTTCCTTTTCCACTGCAAGGGTCCACTCCAAAGTCCCAATCTTTTTTCCCAATTTTGTTTGCTATCTCCTTCAATGCCTTTACTGAAATCATAAAAATATGAAATTAAAAAAAAAATCACAACAAAAAAAATGTTGCAACTTGCAAGTATATGTAAGTGGAAGAAGTTCATAGAAGATGTGAAGAAACAACAAAGAATGCTAATTAAACTAATCTTATGAATTGATATATACAAACAATGACTCACATCACATGAGATATTCTAACAAAAAAAAATTAATTCAACCACAAAAGTTGCTTTTTCATTTTTATAATTTCAATAAGACTAAAACTCTAGGCTTAATTAACCATACACCATTCATAAAAAAAAAATACATACACCAAAAATAGAAAAGAAAAAACTTGAAATTTCAACAAATGAAGAAATGTCTTTTACCCTCTTGAATGTTGAGCTTAGGTGTGGAAGCTAAAGCCAAGTGTGACATAAAAATCAATGAACCAAACAGAAGTAGAAGAAAGAGTAAGTTGGATTCCATTAAAGTGTTTTCAGTTTTTGGAGTTTGAGAAATTAGAAGAAGAGGGAGTGAAAAGCTATTATTTATTAAATTTCATGTCATAGAGATAGGTTGCATAAAATGCATTAATGTTACTAGCTACTGTAATATGGTTGGGAGCATAGAGGAAAAAAATAATTAAAAAGTATAACAAACAAAATAGATTGCAAAAAATTGCAAGTTGCAAAGAAAGAAAACTGTGAATGTAATCCTAACGCGGGGAAAATGCGGTCCACAAATTAATTATCATTTTAGTGTTCAAACATCAATCATTTTGTATCTATTTTTAACAAAATAATTATGCAAAAAAAATAAAATTGATAGGAATCTTTAATACTTGTAAATAGTATATTAGTACTCTTGAATTATTGTAGATATAATGAACGAGAATCTTCATCTTTTTTATAATAAAAACAAAGTTGAATGGAATTTTATTTTTGTTTAAATGAGGGGTTTAGTTTTATGCCAAAAAAATTAATTTTAATTAAAAGCCACTTGAATTGATAATGATTTATGTTTGAATATGTATTTATAAAAATGAGTTGAACAATAAATTTGAATATAAAAATTTTATTTAGAGTTAAAAACTAAAAATGTTAACATTAGGTTGAAGTTAATTTTTTAGACAAAATCAATTTTAGTTAATAACATCTAAACAAAATAAAGGAGAGAGAATGGTGAATGTAATTCTAGCACATTAAAAATGTGTTGCACAAATTAATCATGACTGGTTTTCCATACCTTCAAATGCAATATTGTCCTCAACATTGAAATTACATCCATCAAAACTTGCCTCCATCAAATACAAAATTGAGCAATACATAGAAAATGAATATCATGTTATTAATAGTGACTGCTACATAGAAACTACCTTTTATTGAGTCTCGTTGCATCCTAAAAGAAATAACTATGAAAAAGGTTAAACATTTCATTTACTTCCAAACCCTATGGCATTCCATTCCACACAACAAAGTCATCTGATTTTGCAAACAATTTGAATACAAGCTCCATGTGTTAGAGAAACAAGCTCATATTTTATATTCATCATAATCAAACTAATTGAATCGAATATTATCCTTCGAGCTAAAAAACACCACAATAGACCGCAAAGCTTTAGAAAATACCACAATAGATCGTAAAACTCTCGCTTAAAAGATTTAACACTATAATATAGATTTGAATTTAGAAATAAACATATAAACATAAACACATGTATAGTAGTTTTTGTTTGACTTGTGAATTTTGTTTTGGAATAAAAATTAAGAAAAGGAGATGGGCTAGCGTGTGGGGACACACCAAACAAACTCCGGACATTCAAAGTGGCTGGATGTAATATGTGGGCCAATAAGACAATAATGGGCCCTTTCACTAAATTAGGTAGAATCATGTATCATTATCCAAACATTACAAATTTTAAGATCGATTAAGTGAATGTCCCACTCAAAAAATAAGAATGAAGGTGGATGGGTGGATCCTCTCCATCATGTTGAAGAGAGAGAAAGAGAGAAAAAGCAAGAAAGAGAAAAAAAAAGTTTGTGAGAGACAAAGAGTACCATAAATGAATGTGGATTAGAAGCATCTATAAGATTCAAATTCATTATTGTAAATTTTTACTTTTCTAAAAATTAATATTGAATGTCATAGATATTTTAAATATTGATCCACTCAAAATGGTTAATAGAATATTTGACTTTATTTTTAAATAAATTAAAATTAATTTTAAATATATAGCTAATTTTGATTATGTTTATTTATATGCATCGATAGAAAAAGACACACATTCAAATCAAAATTACAGATTGTAGATTATAAAATTTAACGGTGAATGTCTATTGAAACGTGAGAATTTTACTCTCATCGGAGTTTCAAAATGTTTTAATATGTTTAGATGTTATAAATATAATAATCTATTTTGTCTTCATAATCAATTTTAACTTAAAATAAAATTTTATAGTTATTAACTTAAGCATATTTTTTATACTCAAATTTACTATTTAACTTATTTTTAAATCAATATATTTAAAAGTACATAATTTTATATTTAACTTACAGTTATCTAAAATAATATTCACAAAATTAATTTATTCATATTCAATTTTTTGTTATCATCCAATCAAACATAGGTCATAAAAGTAAAGAGACTATATAGCTATGTGAAGTTGTATTCATAAGCAAGTACAAGCAAGGCTATAATAGAAAGAGAGAATGCATACACATATAATTGGAAAAGCAAAGCAAGCATGATAGTTGACTATCACCATGACCATATATGCTGCTATTATATGCCAGCTAGCTCAGAATGCAGCCTATCAATTTGGACTCTGCCAGCTACTACATGCTTCTTCTTTTGACTCTATCTTAGTAATTAACTCCATTTATTATTTAAAAAATATATATTATGTAATTATTATTTTTCTACTTTATATATATATATATATATATATATATATCTAAATGATATATCTGAATAAGTGTATGAACACAAGAATTAATTTAGTGTCTTTGTCTATTGTGTTAGCTAGTTTGTGTGGTACTATGCGTTGAATAACATTATTTGTGTTTTTTGTAGGGGTTTTTATTTTTTATGACAAAACGAAGCAAGTTTTGTGGGACACATGAACTTCAGTTCATTAGAGAAAAATATTTAAAAATGTGTAATTAACTCCATTTATTTCTATATAGTTTGGATCAATTTTTGTCTAGTACATTTAGACAAATTAGTTTGAACGCAACAAAAATATACATATAATTTTATTATTTTAACAATAATATTATTTAATTATTATTTTTTTATACCTTTTTATATATGTGTATCTAAATGATATATCTGAATAAGTGTGTGAACACAAGAATCTCCACCAGAGCAATTAATTCAGACTACAATATTAACATAGAAAAAAGGTTAACAATATTTTTTAATATGAGAAAGATGCGTTTGTTCACTATTAGAAAAGAAACCTTTAAGATATATATGTATAAGTGTGACCTTGTGTTAAGACACCAATAGCACCAACTTTAAAGGCCTTAGGATCACCTATGTTGCCTTCACACAAAATAGTTTTTCCCTTCACCAATTTATCATCTAAGGAATTGTTTGAGCAAGGCTTGCAATTTTGTATAGCAAATTATAGACTTTTTAAGTTTTATAATACCCATTTTGGAGCACATATGATTGTATTAAAATGGGGTGTAATATGTTGTTAGAAAGGTACAACTTCTAATTTCAATGTCTATATTTTACTTAATTTTAGCTTCTATAAATTATAACAAAATCGGTTTTTTTAATCTTTGTAAAGGACAAACCACTTTTTATTTTATATAAGACTTAAAATTGAATTAAATTTTTACGTGTAAAAGTTGAATGATAATAATTTTGTAGGAACTTGATATACATGTATTTTTCTTTTATTGTTTATCCTCTTAAATCATTTTGTTAACTCCAATAATGTAAATGTTGTATATCTAGCTAGATTGATGTCCCTTGAAGCTTGCTTCCTTATTAGGTGCATCTCCACCATATTATATGATAGGATACAATTCTCCCTTAAGTTCAAAGGTATTCAATAAGATACCCTAACATTAAGCAAAAAAATATAAACATTATTATGAATGTAGTTATTATGTATTAGAAAATAATTTTCAATTAAACATTTCTAATTTCATATCATCAATTTACAAACCAAATTAGCTTATAGCTTGCATCCAAGAAATGAAGATATTGTGTAACATTATATTTTTAAGTCAAACAAGATAAAATAATGTTTTGCTCTACAACATTATAGAAAAATGTATATACCTCATAAGTCATGGTGTTTCCTAATTTGACTCTTGCGACAAATTTTCTATTTATGGTTCCAACACCCACAGTAATTGACCAAAGTGAAACATTTTGTAAGGATTGGACTTTTGTTTCCTTCATCAATTAAATAATACCTTGCTCCAATTAATTTACTGCAACAATATATATTAAGTATTGTGAGTATAATTGTAGAGTAAAGTTAATATTTTAGCATGAAATAAAGTATAATATATTATTTGTTGCATGTGAAATTTAAATTAAGCAATTTCCCTTCTATTTGTTTGGTGGTCGACTAAATTCTTTATTATTGTCTCCAAGTGCTCAAAGAAACCTATAAAATCCCAAGATTTGGTGGGAAGGATTTTATGCTTTTCCTCCTACATTCCTTTATGTACATTTGTGTTTTAAATTATATATTATTTGTTTGAATAGACCATTAATCAAGGAAGAGAGACATTTTTTTTTGATAAGTTTACATTACCATAGAAGTACAATTTATTCCTCTGAGCTCAATTTTAAAACATCATTACTAGTTTTTTACCTCTATTTTTTAATTTCCTATTTTTTCAAAATTATTTATATCAGATCAGAAACAAACATATGATAATTAAAGTGAGAGATGATAGAAACAGAGAGAAGAAAAAGGAAAAACTAGCAAAAATAATAAATGTATAGAAATTATGTATGACTATTTATGTGCAATGAGTTACAAATTAAAGTACAATCAATATTAGTTAATCAACACTCATTGTTCACAAATCATGATGCTAACAATTTTTTTATGGTTTTAACTACAATTAACATATTGGTCATTTTAAAAGCTTCTCAAGAAATATATAAATGATAACCATTTGTAAAAATTTATGAAAATTATTTTATATTATATATTGTTTATTTAGAAATGGGAAGACAATGACACAAACACTTTGGTCTCTATGCAACTTTTCTGTGTATGTTCATTTTACGTGTTTTTATATAAGCAAAACTTGTGAGAAATTTTACATTTTTTTTTAGTTTACGTCTTTGAATTTTAATTCTATTTATAATTACAATATGTTTTGACATGTTTATGGTCAATTGTTGTGTATATAGATGTTTGTGCAAATACATCAATGTTTTTGACCAAATTGTGCTTATATATCATTATTGAGTATGCTATGTGTCATCCAATATATATATATATATATATATATATACACACACACACACCGAAATGTCAATACATTATGTATCATATATTGTTTATATTTACTTAGAAATTGGAAGACAATGATGTTGAGGCAAAAATCCTTTTTATGTATGGTTTAATGATAACAAACCTTATGAAATAGATGATTAAGTTTCATGAATGGTGGTCTACTAATGATTGCACTTGAGTTTTGGTTAAGGAACATGAATTGCATAAGTGAACAAGCAAGAAACCATTCACTTTATCAAAGTGCATAAGTATCCAATCAATAATGAAATAATTTTAAAAGGAATGTATCATATATCAATCATTCAAGAGAATGATTAGTACATCTTCAAGATAGCATCTTCATGAAGAAGATGGTCAAATACATTCATACAGCAATCAATGATCACACTATGCTATAAATCAGAAGCAAGGTCATTTAAAAAAAGCAAGATCAAATCTGAGAAATGAAGAATATTCTAGTTATTAAACAGAAAAACAAAAAATATTATTGACAGCATTTTGAAAAACGAAGATCATTCTGAACAACAGTATGAAAAACGAAGAATGTTCTGGTTTTTTACAGTATTAATCAAAGAACATTATGGTTTACGAAGAACAAAGTCTTCTGGAAATCAAGATTGATTAAAACTGTAACAACTCATCAAGATACATGACAAATTGCAAGTAACTATCAGAATAATCAGAATGGAACACGCAATAAACTTTGGACAGTCATTCAACAAATTCACAATGACATAAGCAATGTATGATGTTACAAGTTTTGATCCTCAAGAGTAATGACTTAAAATCAAAGTACGATATGAACAAAAGAGAAAATACATCAGTGGTACACCTATAGAACAATTGGTATACAAATATAATTCATATTACAACAAAAACAGCAAATCAATCAAAACAAAAAACGAAGAACATTCTCCGTTTTCACAGCTTTAATCCAAGAACGTTCTTGTTTACAAAGAGCAAAATTTGTTGTAATTTAAGATCAATCTGGCCTACAAAAGTACATTTATCTACAATACAAAATATCAGTATTCATCACAGAGGAAGTTAATAATCAACACATGATCAAGGACAACCATGAAAGCAAGGACACTGTTGTTGCACGTTTTTGGAGAAAACACATCATGTTTCTAAGACAAAGGATTGACACACAACATCTGTCAAAATCCAACACTCATACAAAACAGAAAACGAAGAATGTTCTTGTTTTACAAAAGAACATTATGGTTTTAATTCTCTTTTAAAGACATAATTAAAACTGATAATTTTCCACAGTATAAACCACATATTAAAGAGTATCATGACTACTCAAATCAATGGTGAAGCTCAGAACTCGAGTCGAATGTCTAAAGGAGAAAAACAACCTCAAGATTGATCTCCAAATCGATGAGTTGTGAGCAAGGACACAAGTACACTGTACTTACAATATTCTGCAAAAATTTCTGCATAAACTTGACTCAAAACATTGCCAATTGACATGTGACAACTCATTCACTCACTCATTCATGTTTTTCATGAGACCCAAAAGTAAGAATGTTATCCATTTTGTCAAGAACTTTCTAGATAGCAAATAAACACATGTTTAATTGATTTAAAATATATCTGACACTTGGGAGATGTGTTCAACGGATATATATTTATTTTAAACTGAATATTCAAAGTTTTTTAACATCTATAAATTGAAGATCAATTGGAAGATGAAGGTAATAATTCAATTTACAAATCTACCAACACTTGTTCAAGTAACAATAATTCAATTTACAAATCTACCAACACTTGAAATTAGATATATTAAATTGTGTGTTTTTCACTAACAAAAACCGTTCTTTGTTTTCTATTTTCATAACCAAGATTAATCTTGAGTTAAATTCTTTAAGTTTTAACAAGCAATTTTAAAAAGGTGAAATTACAATTCAAACTCTCATTTCTTGTGATTGACATCGCTACTTCAAATAACACATAAATTTGGTCTCTATGCAACTTTTCTTTGTATGTTCATTATACGTTCTTTTAGATAAGCAACACGTATGAGAAATTTTACATTTTTTTAGTTTACATATTTGAGTTTTAATTTTATTTATAATTATAATATGTTTTGATATGTTTATGGTCAAATGTTGTGTGTATAGATATTTATGCAAATACATCAATGTTTTTGACTAAATTATACTTATATTTCGTTATGGAGTATGTTATGTGTTATTAAATATATTTTTCATATATAAGCTAGATTTTTAACGCCAACACACATATTAAATTTCAGTGATATAATATGATGAAAACTATATTATATGTCTTACCTCATCTTTAGATACATAAAGTCAAATACTTAATGTATATATCTCACATTTTTTGTTTCTACAATTATTTAATTTCCTCCAACTGAATATTGTATAGTATCTTTAATGAAAAAAATAGCTCATTTTTAATGAGATCTATAAAATAATTTATAGTTATCTTTTAAAGTATTTATACTCCATTTTTTATATACAATTTTATTCAAACAGTCCTATAAATTAGGATACTGTCATCTCACTATTAATTTTGCTATATAATTATTGCATTATTAAAAATAAAATTGAAACTCCAATATTTACTTTGTTGTTATATTTGGTTTAATAACTTTTATAATTGCATTGCACTATTGTGCCTCCTCCAATTTTGAATTTGTAACTGTTTAAATTATCAATGATTTTTTTCTTATAACCATTTTCACACACCTTATGCAATTAACTTTCGATTCACAAACCCGTCATTGCCACGAGAAAACCTAAATTATTTTTTTGCATAAATAGTTTTTGAGTAAGTGGTATTTTGTAACATATTATACATATTTGCTCATTTTTCTCAAAACTTTGATTGTTGTTAGTTAGAGTATCGTTTTTGCATGCATATTTTATCTCATTTATGACATGAAAGTATAGTGGCTTCCCAAAAAGAATAATGTTTACTATTTAGATTAAGAAATTAATTATTATTTTTTTAGAGATGTTTTATGTTGTCAATTTTTTTTAAAATACTACCTATTAGAAGTTTTTACATCTGTTTTATTTCTACTCAACCGTATATACAAGAGTTGTTTATAAAAATTCTCAAGTCAAGTTGTATAGAGGTTTCATACTCAAAACATTGGAATTTAGATTTGTCATTTCTTTGACAGAGTTATATATATTTTTCTAACAATACCAAATGACAAAATCATATATATATATTTTCTAATTATATTTTGACAGTAAATTTTTTGACAGTAAATTTATATTTGTTCTTCCACTTTTTCTAATAATATTTTTTTAATAAGAGAACAACTAGAGTTAAATTAAAATGTTAGTTCCTACAATTTTTACTCTGATTAAAATAAAACTCATTTTGTCTTGCCATTTTTAATTATACTTCTTACTTTTGACAACATGAGTAAAAAAAGAGCATCACTAATATGATTTTAAGGTAGATAATTACATATATTAATATTTATTAAAAGACTTTTAAATTTATGGGTTTTGTTTGTAGGATGATCTTCACTATAGATTTATTTAAAAAAATTATTATTTTTGGTATTATCAATCCTAACTGCACCTTTGAGAGGGTGATGAATGTTTAGCAATTAATATTTCTTTAAAATAATGTAGTAATTAGAAAACTGTAAATTTTAACGGATTATTGATTAACATATTAATTTTAATAGATTATTTGGTCCATCATATAGACCATAAATAATTAATGGTTAATATAATATTGACTTTATACTTATTACTACATTTTAACGCATATATATTTTTTACATAATACTCCTTTAGTTCTATTTTGTCATAATTTTTAATGAATGAAATGTAATATAAGACATTAAATTATAAATTGGTTTATCAAACATTTAAATATTTTTTTTTATCAGTTTTAAATCTTATTCATTCATTAAAATATAACTATAATTTTAACATAATATAAATTTAAAATCTTATTTGCAATAATACTAACATGTTAAAGTCAATATATACCGCGCAACATACAAGTCGTATTCTAGTTATTCTTTAGTTTGGAACCTTAATTTAGTGTCTTCCTTAAATGACACTATTTGAGTTTTTTGTGAGGTTCTTTAATTTTTATGACAAAAGGAGGCAAGCCTTGTGGGACACATGAACTTCAGTTTGTTAGAGAAAAATATTTATAAATATGTCACATATGAGAGGTGTATAATTAAATCATATTCTAAGAAAAAATCTTAGCAATTTAAAATAAATGATATATAGGTGATGAATACTTAAAAATTATTCAAAATTCTAATAATAATGGACATTATCTCATTGAAGTAGAAAATTATGTCTTAAATTCAAAATGAACCCAAGAATTGTTTTTTTCAAAAATGCAAAACACAACTTCGATTTTCATCATCAACATAATTGTAATAATTATTAATCATACTAACATAAAATTGATTGTTTTTTTATTTATTTTAAATAAAAAAATTCTATATGAAAATCTTTATTTGTATCTTCTAAAATAACAATAAACAATGGATATATATAGTTAATTGTAAAAGAGAGATGCATATAAAAGAATGTTCCAAGTATCAGGAACACCAGGCAAACACCAATGGCTGCAATCACTGAAATGGCTTCCATGTCCAGTATATATAGATGGATGACCATCTTTCCTCAATTGTGACAATGTGGTAATATTGAGCAAATTTACAGGTTTTGACATGTTTCTTGTAACTTTCTCCAATGTCAACTCAGCTGGGAGTGGACCTCCTGGAAACTTGGATCCAGAAATTGGCAATTTTTGTCCCACACAAGATGTAGATGCAGGTGCTCCCCATTTTGATCCACTATAATAGTTATTTAGAGAAAGTGGATTCAAAATCAACAAACTTGTACAGGGACTTATTTATTTTTATAATTTGTATGATCTTATTGTCTTTTTTTTTTTTAATAGTTAAATATATTTTTAGTTGTTATAAAATTTCAACATTTCACTTTTAACTTAAAAAATATACAAATTTTAGTCTTTACAAAATGAAATGAAATATATTTAATTGTCTATCAACTTTTAAAATTGAGAGATTTTTTGCAACCATAGTTAAAACATTATAATAAATTCATCCACAAAACTTTAGATTTATTTAATTTGAGATTCATTAAATATCAATTTTTAAATTCCAAAACTCAAAATTAAAGTAACGAAATATAGATATAAAAATATAATTTTGAATACATTTTTTATGAATGAGCTTTTTATAATATTTTAAATATTTTTACAAAAAATCATTCAAAAATATATGTTAATTTAATAATATAAATTAAAATTATTTGCAGAATTATTTTGTAATAACTAGAAGTTGTATTTTTTTGGATCTCATTAGAGTTCATTTTGATGTGAAAGGGAAGATATATACTTACTTTGCATGGTCAGGTGAGACCCCTTGAAAGAATACTTTTGTTTTGGCAGAATCAACATTATCATCAACCCATTTGGCCCATGTTTTTAAGGCTATATTGTACGCAACCAACCGATCCATGTCTTTGTATAAATGTTTTCCTACCTGGATGAAATCCCATCTATACAGTATAATATAAAAAATAAAAATAAAAACAAAATAAAAACAAAATAAAAACATAAGTTTAGTATGGACCTTTTAGAAAAGAGTTCAAAAACCTTTGAGATTAATTTGATATAGTAGGTTAATATAATTTTTATTGATATTAGTTCAAAAGCTTATTATTATCAGTGTCGTGTAATTAAACATGAATTTGGATTTATTACTATGAAACGAATCATGCACACATTGAAATAAATCGTTGACCGTCTGATTAAATTATTAGAAATATAAATTTTTAATTTCTTTAAAATTTAAAATATTAAATTTAAATCTAAATTATTTGATCTTTTATCCAACAACTAATATCTCAAATATGTAAATTTTAGATGACCAAATACTGAAGATATTGTATTTCATGAGGTTGACAATTGAAATGGGGTTATATTAATTAGATATGCCTCTAAGCATCAATCATGGTATAATGTTGTTAAGATTGGATGAGATGAGTGAAATGTTAACGTACGGTTGTTTTCTTCCTGTGTGAAGCCACCAATGCCAAGAATTAAATATCAATACGTCGTTTCCTTTCCATAGTTTTCCTTCTTCAATTGAATCTAATTTCAAGACTCTACCAATAGGTTCATCAACAATGTCTACCAAAAATGCATTGCGAGATAAAATCAACTTAACATCGTAACCCTGCAAATTATATTAGGAATATATATATATATCAAATGTCATGAGAGAAATGATTAAGATTAAATGATAAATTGGTAGTTCACCTTAGTGAAAAAAATAAAGTAAATAATGAAAGAGTAGATGTTAATTTTACCTAAAAAAGCCATTTACTATTTGATTGAAACATAAGAATGGATGTTGTATTCATCTCACGAAAAACAAAGTCAATAATGAAATCCATGAACTAAAAATTTAATTAGTTGTATTATAGTATTAGAGAAAAATGAGTTATAAACAAATAATATATATAT
>NC_021161.2:50512596-50524826 GCF_000331145.2 Cicer arietinum
AAATTACATTGTTAATTAAAATTGTGATCAATATATATACTATTTTTAAAATGAAATATAAATAAAGATAATATATAAAAAATTAATATATATTTGATTTAAATTTTAAATTATATATATATATATATATATATATATTAGTTTTTCAAATATCATTTTACTTATAAAGAAGAATATGCTAAAAATATGTAAAAGAGAAATAGAAGAAAAAATTAAATAAGTTAGAGACAATAAAAATCTCACCGTGAAGGTAAAGGTGGAAAGACCTTTATCCGTGTGAGATATATGCATAATATGTGGCATAGATGAATGTATCATGCAAGTGAGTGATTGCCATTGATTCAAACTCAAGGAATCTCCCACAAACATGAGACTCTTTCCTTTAAATCTTCTTAAGAAATCTTCACCATTGAATCTGCAAAGCAGAGCACCAATTTGAAATTAGTATTTCAAAGCATCCACTAAGTTTGATTTTGTAAAGAGTATTGTTATAATATATTATATGTATAACACAAAAATATAATGTTAATGATTATATCATGATATATATAACCACAAATTATTTTTACTTTGTTTCTTGATATAACCACATTAAATTTTAATGTTAAGCATGGCCCTCAAATTATAATAAAAAATATAATGTTAATGATTATATATAACCACATTAAATTTTCACACATTGTTTATATATCTAGAAACATTCGATATTGTAAAATTTTATTTTTACCGCAATTTAAAATTTTCAAGCAAAGAATTGATTGATAAAAAAAAATCACATATGGAGTTGAGAAATAATCAAATAGTATTTGTGTTAGAAAAACTAATGAAAATTAGATGGCTAATTAAAGTAATGTGTGTACCTTGGTAAATTGCAACCATGTGGCTGCCATCTATACTTGAGATAGTTCTTATCAGGACGACCAAGACATTCAAATTGTTTCTCCAAAAAGTGACATTTTGATATTTCATAAAGAGGATATGAATCATCATAAACCCAGCTACCATCAAATAAATCACACTCTCTATTTTCAATATTTGCCTCCTTGTGAAAACTATCACTACCATGTATCTGAATTAAAAGAGAAAAAAACAATAAACCAATTTTGGTGAAAGACCCCATTAGAGTGAAAACAATGATTCAATGGTGGTAGAAGTTGTTGATAGAGTAACAATATAAATAACATTGAAAAAATGAGGAAATGATTTTATTTCCTTTTAATTAATATTCGGGAGTTGAATTTGGAATTAATAAAAAATAATATAAATTATAGTAAATGTTTGAATTGATCATATGCCAAATTTGTAATATATCAAGGGGGATGCAAGTGGTATATACTCACAAAAGGAAAAGTAAAAATACGACGAGGGAGGGAAATTGCACTTATTGAAATTATTAAATGGGATAAAATTCATCAGAAAATGAGAATCACAAATAATCGTCACGAATGATTTGACAATTCATGTATGGTTATTCTATTAATTAGTGCAAGATATAACATTATATATATACACAGTGAAGAATTTGAAATAATTTAACTTTGTTATTCCACTTAATAACTTACTAGAAATAAATAATTTTATTAATTCAATCATTAATTATTAACATAATATATTAATAATAAAGACACAAAATTGTATATAAATTTGAAATTTATAGTTATATAATTTAGTTATTAATATTTACTTATATTTTTTAAGATTTTCTTATTCATTAATTTAATATGATTTAATGACATATCAAATAGTTTTAAAATTTTAAAAAAATATGTGGATTTAATCTATTTAATAAAAACTTTTAATTTAACAACTAAATTAATAAAATATATATTCCATATTTATTATTAAAATGAATAACTTATCATAGAATTACTTCTAAAATTTAAGAATGTACATCATTTTCATATATGTTTTTGATACTATATGCTATAATATCTCTAATTTTTTTTTTTTTATAATAATTTGAATTAAAAATTCATTTATATTGTATAAAAAAAATTAAACTCCTTTCCGTACTTGCAAGATAGAACTATTTAAGGATTTTATTTTTATTTTTATTTTTATATTTTTTTGACTCAAGAATTTTAATTTTATTAAACTTGTATTTTTATTATTTACCAAAATAAAAACTACTCTTCAATTATCATTTTTTTTAATACAAATAAATCTAAAAAAAATCTTTTGCATTTCCAAACAATCCCTTGAAAAATAATTTTCAAAATTAAATACAGAACTTGTAAAAATCAAATTTTGAATATCATAATTCTAACTAGCTATACCCACTGTTTTATTAGAATAAACAAATTAATGAATTTATTAATAAAATTGTTTATGATAGTTAATTCTAAATTTATAATGCTTAAATAAATAAAAAGTTGTTAGATTTTATAAACTCGAAATAAAATTTTCAATAGTTAAGTTACACTGATTGATATTTGAAATTTGTGAAATTTGAGCCAATAAAATATTACAATAATAAGAATTGTAATTTAAAAGTTACAATAATATTACAATAAATAATAAAAATACAGGTTTATTAAAAATAAAATCCTTGAGTAAAAAAATAAATAATATATATATATATAATGTGAAGCTTGCCATGATTAGGTTCCACTAAACTATATCAAATAGTTAGAAAATGAATCATCAGATAATAAAATTAAATGTCAAATATATCTTTTACTATAATTATTATTTGACATATTTATAAACAAAATTTATTTTAAAATTATTATAATTTTTATTATCTAATTTTATGTTTTGTGCAAAAATAAGGTAAATTATACAAAAATAAAAATAGAATAAGAAAATGCGTCATTAACAAAAAAGAATCAACTCAGTTAAAAAAAAAAAAAAAAAAAAAAAAATTCATTGGATTTTTTAAAAAAACAACCCAATTAAAAAAAAAAAAAAAAAAAAACAATTCACTTGTATTTTTTTAAAGAAAATTAATCATATTTTCTATGAACCTAGTAGAATAACACGTGCCATGAATGATGGGACTCGTTAGAGATCACATGATTTTTCTTCATTAATAAATAAATATTTTAAAAATAAAATAAAGATAAAATAAAGAATATAATATTTATTTCTATCATGTGACTAAATAAATAATTAGGAAAAATAAATATAAATTTAAATAGATAAAAATAATTTTATAAATTTATTATATAAAAACAATCACATTAAGTGATAATCATGAAATGTATATATATATATAATATACCAAAAATGTTAGTAAGATTCATGCACTGTATTGTAAATTTAAGATAAAATAACCAATTATCTATGAATTTAGAACTCATATATTATCTCCTACGTAAAAAAACATACATTTAATATATTTATCATCAAGAATAACTCAAAAATTGATATTGTTTTTTTAAGACACTTTCTTATATGACTATTATCTCTTAGTTGATCGAATATTAGTTTGCAATTGGATTAAATTTATGCTAAGTGACTTTTATATTAGAGCCTTCAAAATTACCATGTAGTTTGATTAACAATAGTCTCTTAAGAATAATTTTAAAATAAAGTACTTACATAGTCGCACTAATCCACATCAAGTTTTTTAAGAGTGAATATAAAATTATAAGCGACAGTTTAATTGATCTCTAAATTTTATAAATTAAAAAATACATTTATAAAGTTGTAAAATATTAATCAAAATAGTCTCTCAATAATTTTTGTATGGTTATAAATTATGATATGACATATTTATATAATATATAATTATATATTATATAATTATATTAATAACAACATGAATTGATCTTTTAATGAAATTTAAATCTTTTATAAATTAATTTGTCAACATTTAGTCCATACATAATTACAAATTACTCACAAAATTGTCTTTGAGACATCAAAGTTTCATGAGCAAATTTATCTTCGAGAAGATGATGTGGATGTGAAATTAACGTTGATAAAACCACATATTCAATTACAGTGTCATATTAAAATATTTAATGGCAAAAGTTTATTGAGCGGCTATTTTAATTGATATTTTATAATTTTAAAAATATATTTGTCAATTTATAAATTTCAGTAACTAATTTGACCAACATTTACAATTCTATGAACCAATTTGTCTATTCATTCTATTTTTAATTAAAAAATTAGATTGATCGAACATTTTAGACCAAATACGACACATTTCAACTTGTGCCCAAATTATAATATCAAACATCTAAAAGACATAAGGTTGGTGTGGTGCGTGGTATAGGCAAGAATAGGCCGAGTCGAGTTACGTTTTACGAAGCTTAAGTTAGATTTGTCAAAAATATTAAAGCCTAAGTTGGTATGTGGTATGTCATAGGCTTTTTTAATATATGAGCTTGATCTTTATGAAAGTCTGGTACAACTTAATAGCCTATTTAAAATCGTATTTCATATTAATATTTTTAATAAATAATTAGACATATTTTTACATGACAACATATTTCAATTTTATTTTCTTATAATGTATTTAAATATAAAAAAAATTAATGTAGAATAATATATTTAAATTAGGTTTTTTTATTAGTATATCTCTTTTTTTTTTTAAATAAAAAAAACCAACAAATATATTCTACAATGAAATTTATATACCAAAATGTCTTACTTTTTTAGACCTTCAGAAAGTCACATATCCATTCTACTTGAGAGATGATTTTTTTTCTCTTTCAATAGAAGGCCGCATCTCCGTGAACCATCTACTGAAAAATAAAATAAAAATAAAAGATTATAGATGGTCGCATCCCGAAAATCAAACCTCTTATTAAAAAAAAATTTAAAATTTATAGATAGTCGTATTTCAAGGATGTTACCTCTTATGGATATTTTTGTCATTTTATTTACTTCACAATCTCACTTTCATCTAGACACTCTCTCTCTCTCTTCCATTCACTCTATTTCTCTTTAATTGCACCTTGTCTTACTTATTCCTTTTGGGTTTTTCCATTTCCTTTTCTCAATAAAAAATATATATCTTTAATGTATTTAAGATAAAAGTGTGAGAAGAATTGTAATATATTAATTACAATTTATAATAAAATTTAATGCATGAGACAAATATTTTAATAGTGTTTTGTTATCTTGAATGTGTTGTAGATAGAAGTGAGATAAAATTTATAATATATTAATTATAATTTATTGTTTAAACTATACATGAGATATATATTTGTCATTAATCAGGTGAATATATATTTTAATATTAGTGTATCATTTGTATGTATTCTCGATAAAAGTGTGAATAAATTTATAATATATTACTTATAATTAATAATACAAATCAAATATAAGACAAATATTTATATTTAATAAATCAATTAAAAGAGAATGTGTATTATATTTTTAGTGTATATATATATATATATATATATATATATATATATATATATATATATATATATAATTTAGACTAAATTGATTTATTTATGTTTTGTTAAAACTTAATTGATATTTGTCACAAATTTTATTTTGGTAAATTTTAGAATATTAAATAAGAATGGTTGATTTTCATAATAGTGTGAATTGATGTTTTTTTCTTCTTATAAATGGGTTACTCTTTTTCATTTTATATAATGTAATTAGGGATGAGAATAGGCTAGATCGTTGGTTATGGGTTTATGACATGACCTACTTATGGTCTAGTGTGACCTGACCTATTTAATAAAAAGGCTAGACTCAAGTTATTTTTAAAACTTATTTATTTAAATATGTCAGACTCAGACTTATAAAAAAGTCTATTAGACATGACATGCCGACATATATATATTTTATTATTTATTAATATTATTTTTTATTATTATATTAATAATATTATTTCCTATTTTAAATTCTATCAATTAGACAATTACTCAGTAGTCATTCCATATTCGGTAGTCATTCAAGTAGTCAATCATTGAGTAATCGTTCCATATTTGTTTGAGAGGTAATAATTGGTGCGTTTGTTTCAGAAAAAAATCTATTCTTTGAAACTAAAAATTATGTTTTAGCGTTTAAAGGATGTTTGTTTCAGATTTTTTTTAAATTATTTTGTTAAAAAAATTATTTTTTATTTAATATATATAGATATGTACATTGATATTGGTATGTGCAGAACATCATGTGGTATGAGTAGAACATTTAAATATTTTAATATAAATAAAGCTTTTAAATAGGCTTTCAGGCCAGATCAGACTTTTAAAAAGGCCAGATCAGACTGAAAAGAATGCTTATGATAAGCCGTAGACCTAAAAAATTTATCGTAGATCAGACTCAAGCCTTTTAAAACCTGACATATCATGACTTATTCCTATCCCTAAATGTAATATTTTAAGATGAAGTTTTTACTTCCAAATTTATTTAGATTTGGTTTCGAACATTCGGCGATGTGGTTCCCTTTGAGTTAAAATTGTTGTTTGTAATGCATCGATTTTCTATTTATCGTGATTTATTATATTAAGTTTTATGATAAGATTTTTAATGAAATAATTATATGCCTTTTTATTCTATTGTATTTTTTTTTTTATCATATTCTATTATTGTGTTTTGGTATAATTTCTCTAATTTTATTTTCTTATTTTTTAAATGTTGTAAATTATTATTAGAGTTAAGATGTCGTTGAATGTTCTATTTTTCGAGATTTATACAGGTCATTAGTCTTTGAAAAGAAAAAAAAATTATTTGTTTAAAATAAATTCACACTTTCCAAAGTTAAAATTATTTTTTATTTTAATTTTTCACAATTTTCAACACTAACACTTTACTTTATATTGATGTCATTTTGTTTAACTTTACAATCTCTTCCATTTACACGTTCTCTCTCTTATTATACTTTTTTCACTTGTTTTTTTTTTCTTTTAATAATTCTATTTTATTATTACGATATTTCTTAAATATATTTTATATAAAAGTTTAAAGAAAAACAAAATATATAAACTATAATTTATAATACAAAATCAATCATATGACAAATATTTATTATTAATTAATTAATTAAATTAATTTTTTCTTTTTTAAAAAAAGTAATTTGATCATTAATTAATTAACTAAATTAATGTTTTTCTTTTCTTAAAATATAATTTGAGGAGAGTGGAAGACACCCTAACTCCCTCTAAGTTAACTAAGTAGATATATACATCAATCTAGAAGGAAAAAAAAAGTTCACCCGTTTCATTCGAAGAAACAAATAACTTTTAATTATATGTTTTTTTCCAAAGTTTATTATATTTAATAAAAAAAAAGTATTTAGTTAATAGGTATAATATAGATTGAATAAAATTCAGAATTAAGTTATATTTTTTCTTTATCATAAAATAAAGATTAAATTTATCAAAAGTAAAACAAATTCTATTAAATCCGGACATATACAAATTTGAAATATATTTATTTATTAGAAAAAGTTCAAAATAACTATATTTATTTTCAAAAAATTCAAAACAACTATTTTTGAATTAAATATAAATGTTTTAAATTCATATAAAATTTGTTAATCTAACTCTTTAAATTTCAAATTTTGTAATTGAATATTCAATATTTAACTTTTTGACATGTTTTGTTTTTGTGTAATCCGTTTTTATTTCAAAAGCTATTATTTTAATTATAAATATTATTATCTTTATCAGCTCACCGATAAAAATTTGACTTTATAATTTTAAAAGATAAAATTCAAATTTTAACGAAATAATTTTAAAATAACCATTAGTCCATTCCTTAAAAATTATCTTTTCCTAATATTTTTTTAAAATTCTATTATTATATTATATATTTAATTTTAAAATTGTATATAAATATTCATTAAATATTTAGTTTTATTAAAATATTTAATATATTGTAAAGGGGGATCCATATCAACTTAATGAGTTAATTTTGAGTAATTTATATTTTTATAATAAAAAGTAACTGAATCATTCATTGTTATATGATTTTGGGTTTGACACGTTGCATGTGATTAATTGCACAGAACCATCTTTTATATAATAGATTTTACAGGAGAGATTTTCATATGTAAATACATGTATATATATTAAATATCTATTTTTATGAAAACTATTTTATATTTTGTAACAAGAGATTCATGTTAATTTAATGAATTAAATTTTATGAATATATTTTTAAATTAAAAAAAAAACCAAATCATTAATTGTTAAATTATTTAGGTTCTGACAAGTGGTATGTGAGTAATTGCATAAATCATCTTTTATATAATATAATAGATAATAGATAATATCGGTCAAAGACATACAATAATAGTAATAATAAAAATAATTAAAAAAGAATGTTCTCCTATTGATTTGAATAATAATAAAGTGTTTTTGATATTTCATATATGGAAAATTAAAAAGTTTATATCATTAATTGCTTTTGAATAAGTTAGAGTAATATCACTAGGATATATGAAAATTTGTGAATATAATAAATTACTATTACTTATTATTTGAAGTAAAAAAAAATATTTGTTAGTTGAAAAAGTATAGAAATATAATAAAAGAAATATATAATAAGTAATGAAAAAAAAAACTTAAAGCACAGGGAAAATGGTTCCCATATATATATACATATGAATGGAGCTTTGGCTACTTAATATCTCAATTTATCATCTATATTAATTTTGAAATATTTTGTTCTTAAGCTTGTTACAAACCGTTGTAGAAATGGATTCAGTTGGTTCGAGTTCACATGCATTGCCCTTAACAGATGTTACTCAAGATGATTTCATTGCCAACCAAAAGAAGCTTCCCTCTTCATCATCGATCGAAGAACACGAATCAGTAACTTAGCCTAATTGGAGTTTAATTTATTTGACTTATTATAATTATTTATTTATAAAAAAAATTGCTTAGGGGCAAACTTGGTACATGGATATCTTAGGTTGTACGTACAACATCTGTGAGAAAAATCTGGAGAGAGAAATTTTATCAATCTAGATCTAACAATTTTTACAATGGTTGCAATATGTAGTTACTATAGAGGATCCAAGTCCACTTTGCATCATTTTTTTTCTTTTTTATCATTAATCAAAATGATATATAGACTCAATCTAGTTTTAGTCGTTCAACGATTAACTCAGTGATTTGATTTGAAAAACATCAATCCATCTTTACTACTAATATTTTATATTTTTTTTAATAAATTAATTGACCATTAATATTTACTTATAAACACATAATGATTAAATTCATTTCACTTTTACAAATTAATAAAGTGTATTTGTGTATTTTTTATTCGATTTTATAGTCTAATTTTGATTTGAAACATAATTTTTTAGGTTGAACTCCAATTTTGAAGAATTGGAGGGTTAAAATTAAAGATATAGCGCTTATATCATTTTTATCTAATTAGTATTTAACTGCATACTCCATTCAAGATATTGAGAAATTGTAATTATGTTAGAGTTGAATTCAATTAAGGATGATAATATTATCAATATTTTTATAATTTAGACTCGGGAGTTAGTTTACACAGTAAAAACTATTGATTATATTGTGTCGTATATTAGTATCTAATTTATGACTCACAACACATCTCTTAATCTCTACAACAAGACATCAATAACATATGTACTTTGAAGATCTAGACATTTGTTGATGGATGTAATGGATCTAAGTTAGGTTTAGATATTAACTTAGGATTTGAGTTTGAACTTAACTCCCCTACAAAAGCTAGCTTGTGGAACGAGGGTTTATGTCACTCAATTTTCATATACTTTATAATTGTGAGAGTTCCAACGCACACTCGTTAGAAATGACAGAGTTTCCTTGCAAAGGTAAAACTACTCGTAATATTAGTAAGTTAGTGATATTACCTAAATAATAGTGTGATGTATTAATATTTTACTATTAAAGTGAGAGTGTGATGTACGAATATTTCGATGTATTAATATTCTTTTGTGTGGTAAAAAAAGACTAAAGAAATTATGTGTAACCATAAATTTTGTTCACCGACAAAACTTGTATAGAAAAATCAATAGCAATTTATCTAAAATAAATTATAATACTTTATCTTAAAATTTAGATTTAGACATATTCAACTCAATTTAAAAATTATTTCATATATGAGGTAAAAACTGTTATTTATTTATAACTAGTTTAAGTCATATATTTTACTATGCAGTACGAGACATTTAACAATTTTTTATATAATAAGTAAAATTAAATTATTACAAATATAAAAAATATTTCAACTCATTACAAGTATTTCTATGTGATAGATAGTGATTTACAAGAAAACCAACTCTAGGACTTCACCTTAAGCCCCACTAAACTTGGGAAATTATCTTCTCAAGTTTTTTTCTCTCATGTTTTTTATAATCACCTTTAACCAATCTTTCTCCATTTTTTCAAATTCCAAAACTCTCTCCACATTATATTTCAAGGTCAAGGTATCACACATTATTCCTCATGTTTGTTTCAACATGAAAGGATCTATTAATCCCCTAAACTTGATATATATGGAACACGTTTCTCTTTTATCCAAGTTAAGTGTTTTTAATTATAGTTAGTCATAAAAGGTATACTCATAATGCACATATATATGCTGAACTTACAATTCAGTTTTTTTTTTTCTTTGGCAACTCCTATTCCTTATGTTTTGCTTTCAAAATCTAATTAATTTTTTTTTTTTTTGTGATAACAAAATCTAATTAATCTATTTGCTTGTTTATATATATGTTATTTTTCAGCTTCAGCAACATTCATTAATGCCAACAAATGCTGATGGAGTTATTGTAGCTATGCCCGTAGCTTACAAAAAGGCTAATGAAGATACCATCATATACGTACGTGTATAGCTTCTTCATTACTAAGATTTCAATATTTCCATCAAACCCTAGTATATATAATTGCATCTAAATCTAATCCTCTATTTGCAAATTTAAGGTTTTGATTTTCATTTAATATTTACCACAAATATATATATCCTTTTTTTTATTTTCTCTTTTTTCTATCCATATTATTTTATTTTAGTTCTTATAAAATTTAAGTTTAATTGTAGTTTTAGTCCTCATATTTTTATTGATTCACTAAATTGGTTACTCTATTTTAAAAGTTGATAGTTTTGGTTTCTCTCTCTGGTTTCTTAATTAAAAAATGATGATGTGAGATGTTTTAAACAATGTGACATATGATACGATAATATAGAGTGATTAACACCAATAAAATTGAAATAAAACGCCGTAAAAATTAAGCTTTTAACTTCGTTATTTTTTTTTTTATTTTTAAGTTAATTAATGACATATGAATAATTAATGTATCTAGATGGTTCTATATCATATAAGTGTATGTCACGTCATTTAAAATATGTCAAATCGTCATTTTTAGTTGAAAATTCTGAACGAGAGACCAAAACTGTCGAAGTTTAAAATAGAGAACCAATTCCGTAAATAATAATAATAATAATAATAATAATAATAATAATAATAATAATAATAATAATAATAATAATAATAATAATAATAATAATAATAATAATAATAATAATAATAATAAAGTGATCAAAATTGTAATTAAATTTCAAATTTATTGTTAGGAATCTATTACGTGTGACTTGTTGATTTTAGTTCTTGTATGATGGAAAAAAAAAATGTATTTATTGCTTTTGATTCTTTATCTATATAATTTATATATAATTTTAATTTTATGTACTCCATATGTTTTTTTGAATTATTATGGATTTAGATTGAAGGCCCTCGAAAATCAAGGAAGAAAACAAAAGCATATGCATATGATACAACTATGTGGGCTTACGAACGACGGGCAAGAAATGACGGTAAAAAATTTGACAATGTATGTATTCTTCAAATTTTTAAATTGCTATTTCATTTTCATAGAGAAGTTGATATTATTATTGAATAATAGTTTCTCATAATTATTCAAGTTGTTTTTACCTTCACAGATTATACTAAATTATACTAGAAGAAGAAGAAAACTAACCAAAATTAGAGAAAAAAATGAATTTGGACACCAATTTAATTAACATTTAATTGCATATATAATACTTGTAACCTTGTTTGATTTATATTTTAGTATATTGTGGATATATTGGCTCACATTGTATCTAACATGTTCTCATTGTCGTGTTTTCAAATCGAAAATTTAATGCATTAATTATCATCAAATATTCGTTGTGTGCTTCTCTATATTGAAATCAATTTGTTATTAAGAAAAATAGAAAATGCAAGATATGAGAAAGTTACTTCATGCTCGTTATACATTTTCCCCTCATCAACGCAAGAATCTAATAAATACATATATATATATATATATATA
>NC_021161.2:50525148-50563064 GCF_000331145.2 Cicer arietinum
TATATATATATATATCATAAACTTTACCTTTTTTTTAGCACACCAACTTAAAATGTTATTGCTTTCTAATTATTGAAATGAAATAAATCACTTCAATTACTTTTTTTTTTCAGGTGTACATACATAAAACAGAGAATTTTCAGTGTCGATCATTACAAGAAGTTGAAAGATATGAGAAGGAGGGTGAACGGCCAAGTCAATACAACCGGAAAAAAAAACAATTGAAAAAAAATGGAGAAACTCCTAATGTAAGTTTATGAATTTTGATTGCTATAAGACTTTAATATTTTTCATTATTTTGTGAGTAAGAAAATAACTCCATATTCATTAGTTTATTATAATGTGATATTTTTTACTCTTTAACAAAAACATAAATATTACTCTAACATTTTAAAATTAATTACAATTTTAGTTTTTCTATTTTTATAGATTCATGAAAATTTATAAAATTAATTTTTTTTATTTTTAAATTTTACAGTTTTGTTCCTCATTTTAAATTTTTTAATTAAAAAATAACGATGTGACATACTTTAAATAATGTGACATATGAATAATTAAATCATATATTAAATTATTTAAAATATATTTTATCATTTTTTAAAAAAAGAATCAAAACTGTGAATTGGTAAAACCGTTAATTTTTAAAATAAGATGACAAATTTTCGTGAATCGGTAAAAATAGATAAATAAAAATTGCAATTAAATATTTTTTTACTACTATACTTTTTCAGAAAAATAATGATGGGGAGAATAAGAAAAGAGAGAGAGAAACTGAAGAACCAGAAAAAACAGCTGTTGAAAAATTCCTGGCTGATTCAAGCTATAATCTACTGCACTGGTTTGACGAGGTTAAAAAACATCAATCAAAAGGTAAGTATTAAAGTTTTCAGTAAAATTGCTTATTTCCAAATATTATTTCTTTTATGAAAAGTATATTTCAAATATTTGGGCAGCTTATATCGACAACTTATTTGAAGAAATATTTATTAAAAGGTTATTCCAAACTCATACAACAAATGGAGAGGTCTATCCAACATCATAATAAAAAATAATTTAATTGTCCACTTTTTATGAAGAGTTAAAGAACTTCCATTAAATCATGTGTTTCGAAAATCACACATCATGGACAAAGAGTAGGTCGTAAAATTTGACATAAATGAGATACAAATACAAATACATTAATTTAACATAACTTCACTGTATTAATATGGTAGTGTTTTTATGTCTCATTTTATATTCCAATAATATTAGTCTAATTATTGGAAATTTTAGACAAAACAAGACCATACTTGAAATCAAGAAGGTTATGCCAAATAGTTATAGTTTCATTTAACTTTCACTCAACATTCTCTCTGGCATTGAAATTTCGAAAGTTAATTATAGAAAAACCATAGTTACAGTGATTGCATTTTAGATTTTTAGATTATCTTTAAAGAATTGTGCAAGTGCAATGATAATTAATAAGTGGAGTAAATATTAGTTTGTAGGTAGCATTTGTAAATTTATTCATGTGGCAAATTTTTATTGAATATTTAATAAACTACTTATAATTTTTTGTCTTACTTTTTTATACTTATGATTTTGAGCAAAGATATGATTATAGTTTTTTTTCTTCTTTTTTTTGTTCAATAGTTGTAGTTTGTTAATTAACCCATTAATTTATTCCTTCGGTTAAATAGTTAGTCTAAGCTTCTTCAAAAGAAAAAATTAAATCATCAATGATCCATTGTTCCAAGTAACTAGATTCCATAGAAAATTTGATGTCTTGTTTCATCTTATATGCTTCAGCTATATATTTGCATATGATCAATTCATTATTTCCTTTGACTTACTATGTTATTATTTTTTTATGTTACTCAAATTAGGTACTACTAGTGGTGCTTCCAACATCTCCATCTCGGGAAAAGATTGATTTAACTCATCTTATCCACAAAACTATCTTGAAATATTTGGCCTTTTTTTATATATGCACAAGCCATGGATCATATATTTGGATGTTGACTATTTTCCTTGGTTTGAATATTGAATATTGATGTCTAGGTTGCTTTATTTCAATTATGTTCAGACATATGCTTAATTGCATTATTCATTTTCTTTGTGATAAATATTGTGAAGACATCTATTTGTTCTTGCCACTATGAGAGGTGAGAATATTTATGAGAAAGTGTTAGCTTAAGTCTGGACTAGGATTTGCTGCAATTACTGCATCACGCAGTTTTAAACTATAAATAATCTAAGTCATCGATTGGAGACTAGAAAATTTAGATTACACAATCTGTTTTATACAATTAGTCGATCTCGATGGTTGATTCAGATTGAACGATGAAAACATAGTACTAATCTGAATTCTTCTTAAGTTTTAGCACACATTGAGAGATGAAGCTAGAAATTGAAACTTCGTTTGAACACACTATCATTTTCTTTTCAAAGCGGAAACAAACATGCAACTAGGGTGAGGAGAGACATTTGACTTGCACCTAGTAAGGTTTTGAATATAATTTAAATTGGTGTTTGAATTATTAGCACTTAGAGTGAGCTCAGTGTTTGAGATAGAAAAAACCGACTAGTATTCTACTATAGAAAAACATATGATTCATCGTATACTTTTCCTGAACTTAAATATATATAAACAAAAATAAAAATATATTTAATTGAAATGTAGATAAATACATATAATTTTTTGCGAGCAGTGCATAGTTAGTCTGATATTTAAATTTAATCATTTCGTAGAGAACAAATTTAATAACTATTTATCATTCAAAAGTGGAATGGGAAGTGAACTACACAATGCATGTGGACATTTTTGTTCACTATATTATTCTATAAGAACTAAAAGGTAACCCATCATTTGTTCATTACATTATATATATATACATGACTGGTCACATAGCTAATTCAGAAGAAACAACAAATTTATATGCAGAGCATTATCCACTTCTGCTACATCTATGATGGGCAAATTCATAGTATATATGATCAAAATATTACTGAATTTCAAACTTTAGGAATTATAATTTGTAGAAATCCATCCCTGTAAATGGAGAAAGAAACAAAAGCAAATTATCAGCTTCAAATCTTGTGTATGTCAAGAAACCAAAAACTATTGAAAAACAATATAATGCAAAAGACCAAAATAATTAAATAGAGGTTTTTCTTTAAATTATAGCTAGTGAATTGAATTAAGAAAAGAGGCTATAATCAAGAACCAAGTAATTAAGAGTAAAATATAACATACAAAAATTCAGCTGATACACTGTCCTTGTTGACACCAGCAGGAAGTGGCCAGACAACCTCATAAGGTCCATATAATATCTCCCTTTTGTGATATGATGAAAATGAAGCATTTGGACAACCTGCTACTTTCCAAGAACTAGTAGAGCGTCTTCCTTTGATAGACAACCTGTCAAAATTCTTAATAGTCAGTAAAATCTAATGCAATTTTGTTTAGATTTTTCCTTTTAAGGTTTGTACATTATAAATTGTATCCTCCACAGGACCACATGCACAAATGAAAGAACAGCTAAAATATAGTGGAACTGAAATTAATAATGTCTTGGAATATATAACGCCTAATAATACCATAAATTACAAATATTATTACAATTCATAAAGTATGAAAGTAATGAACTGCTTCTTACTTTTGATCATCAACCTCCACTCTTATGTCACTAACATTGACACCTGGAACTTCCACCATGATAACATATTTACCTTCAGATTCTGCAACATCCATTCTAGGGGACCACTCAATTCCTGCAAAAGAAAAAAAAAGGGTTACACAAATAATATATACTTCTAACCATTAGCTACTTATATGCAACAATAAAAAGAAAATAGATTTGAAAAACACTAACAAAGAAAACACAATATTTGATCACAGAGTTCAGCGAATTGTGCCTACGTCTCTGGCTGCAGTATTATTTTATTACAATTCAAGCTTAAGATTTACAATGTATAACTTGTCTTTAAATACTACAGTCCAATTTATTCGCTCTCACTCGAGCGACCAGTTCACGTATCACTAACTATGAGTTATACTCAACATTATATATTAAAACTTTCAAAGTTCAAAATGCTTATTACCAATTTCTGAATGGTGTATTCTTTTCTCATTATGTAACCATTCCCCTTGTCTAATCTTTCTGCTTGGCCTAGCAAATGTAGGTGGCTCAAGTGCATCAAAATCATAGCCCTGCATCTTAGTCATTGGTTGGACAACTGAATTTGAAAGGGTTGATTCTTTCCTTGCAAGTCTTGCAAAACATGGTGCTCTTGCATAATTAGAAGGACCTTCACATTCAGCAGCGTTGGTTTTTGAAGCAACAAATGAAGTTGAGTCACCCTGAAAATTTTTTGTACTATTTAAGCCAATGATAAATCATTTCAAAAGAAAAAAATACATTAGTAGAATTAACAATGTGAAGTATTTTTATATTAATAGAAACATTGTAAGTACCTCTTCAGCTGATGTTTGCTTCATAAAATAACCGAAGGAAGAAGTTGCTTGGCGCGCGAAATATACCTTATTGTCACATCTCCTAAGCACAGAATTCAGACTACCACTGCAATTCTGATCATAGGGAGAGGAAATTAGATGAACAAAACAAATTGCAAACAGATTCATGAAAAATAGGATAACACACATATTACTTTATAGCTTATTTAATGGAGTAAAAACATGTTTTAAGTCTTATGTTATAGGAGATTATGAAACAAGAAACAAGAAACAAGATTAGTGGTATACTAAGAGAATAGTATAGTAATTTCTATGTGCTAATAGCAAGTGCAGCATATGGAAATTCTGAATTAATGTTCTCCAAAGAACTGATTCATTCTTCCTTGTCCTTTTGGTGGAAGAAGGAAAACACACAAATTCTGTTTTGTTAATCATTTGAGTACAAATGATAAATTTAAGAAAGGAAAAAGATGAAGAAAAACTCTTAGGTTATAGAATTATGAAGTTTCTTGTAGCATATGAAAGTGTATCAATTTGATATGGATACTCAAACAATTAATTAATTAATTGTAACTAGCATAAGAGACATGCATAATTTGTACTACTATTAATTAATATATTATTCATACTTATTCCAAAGTCATAAAAAAATTATCAATACAAGGTAGTAATACTTTTCATAAATGCAAAAAATAAAGTGGAAGTTGAAGTATTATGTTTGCATATAAGGAAGAGAACAAAAAGAGCATGATATATCATCATAGATTAGATTACCATAGGCAGAAGATGGGTTGGTGAAATCTCATCACTGGGAGCAAAGTGGGATGCAATTATATCAATTCTGCGTTTCACCAAGTGACTCTCCATGTCTTGTAAATGGTTCTAAAAAAACTTCAGCTAAATGGATAATACAGAATGTGGCAGAGAGTATATATATGCAGGGGGAGTGATTTATTGTGAATAGAAGATATTATTTTCTGACAAAAAAGATCAATAGTGGGGCCCATTTAATGTAAATATCTCCAAATGAGACTGAGATCGATGCCAACAGAACTGTGCTAGGAACACACTATTGGATTTCTTTAAAGTAAACATTAAAGAAAATTATCAAGTAAACTTTATTTGTTTATTTCTTTTTCAACTTATGCATTCAATTTTCTAATTTCAAAAAAATGTATTAAATAGATAAATGAAGGATTATATTTAAACTGCCTACTTTAGATAATATAATCAGAGAGGAACATATTTTTGTGAACATGAAAGTCTCGAGACACACATCGAAATTTTATTTGAGTAGGAATGAAATTCAATATTCCAAAATTTATACCATTCACACATTGCGCACTAACCACATGCGCTTGACATATCAAATGATAGAACATAATAATATGGAAAAAATCATAACCATTGTTTCCATTTCAAAGGCTTTTTGTAAACAAAAAGGACAGAGCATTTCTTTAGTATATAAGAACTGCACTCGAATTAAAATAAATAAATATCACACACAGAAGAAAGCAAATGCCACACACAGAACTCAACTTTACTCACATTAAATTGCACTTACAATATAGTACTTTAGCCTCTGATCAAAGTCTTTTTTGTTTTTGCACTATAGTACCATATAATAGTCAGGAATCGCATCATTACTACTACTACTACTATTACTATTACTATTGCTATAGTCAGAATTCTAAAATATCAAGCAACATTTCTGTCACAATAATAGAAGATAATAGGCTAACAGCCATGATTTTATTATAAAGAAGACACATGAGAAGATGACACAGAAGAAAGATAAATAAGAACAAATGCTCCAATTCATGCAAAACAGAATCAGAGTTATTATTTCATTAAACCCACTAGGCTAATTTGCAAATGTCCTCATACTCCACGGCTTTAAGTACCCTGCCATCATAGGGTCCTTTTTTTATCTGCACCTTAGCACAAAAATGATCTGTATCCACCCCCAGAAGCTTTGCAAGTGAACCACGGTATGCCCCATTGACTACTTTTACACGGCCCCCAACCTGTGGAATCACAGTTTCAAGCTCTTCCTGATCAACTCTTAGCACATGCTTGCTTTCTAGCATTTCTATTTCCCCTGCATACTTGTCAATCACCTTTCTCACAACACCCTTTTGCTTGTAGTACCCTTTCTCTGCCAACACTTTGCTCATAACCTTAACAACAATTCCCTCATGCAACCAATAATCCTTCCTGTTTATTTTTTCCTTTTTCCTCTCTTCCTCCCTGATCATTTCTTCCAATGTTGATTTTCCACCACCACTTTCTTTCCTCTTCAGATCGTTTCTAGGATTCCTTTCCTCATATTTCTCTTCCTCAACCTCATCAAAGACCATCACCGATGCCTCACCTTTTTCCTTGGTCATAGGTCTAGCAGATGACCCAAGAGAAAATCCTATCTTAACTCCATCTTCTACATTTAGCTCCCTCGGAGGCTCAACCTGTGAGGGCTGATCAGACTCGGGATTAGATAGCTGCATCAATTGCTCAGCCCTTTCAATCTGTTTCATGATCTCCTTCTCTTGCTTTTCTTCATCTACCAAATCTGCCTTGACTCTTTTATTCTTCATCCTCTCCTTGAAAAGTGTTTCTCAATCTCTATCTATGTATGTAATGAACCATCCCTTGGGTGTTTCTTCAACCTTACCTTCAAGATAATAAAACACTAATCAGATCAAACAATTCAAGATAATAAAAGGACAAATAGGGTAAAAAAAACATGCATCTCTTTGATGTGGGCTTTATCAAGCTACATTTTAATTCAGTGGAGGTAAACTATTTAACTTCAGTACAACAAAATGAGAGATGAAGATGAAGAAACTAGAAGGTCCTCTTATTCTTCTTTCATATTTAACTTTTTGACTTACTCTTTCTAGTTGCTCATGCATGTTTTACATTTCATTCCCATAAAAAAAAGCACTAAATAGTAAAGCTAATGCAGTTTTCTTACTTAAATGAAAGTCAAAGATGTAGTTTTCTTACCTGTTATCCTTATACTACTGTGGTTCATTTTAATTCCCTGCTCATTGAAGTAAAGTTCTAGAATATGTCATACACTTCCGTGAATAATGAATATCTTAGGTACCTTATATTCATGTACTGACATACACACCCATGACTTATTTACATCCAATACCCGAGCTTCCTATTCACTCTAGTAATCAAACTAACAAACTATTCATGAAACCTTACCATTTGTATGATTACAAGTGTTTAAAAATTATAATATTGCCTGGAACATGAGACGGTGAGACCTAGATTCTGTTGAAATTTAATTCATAAACTGTTATGCTACAAATTGAGGGGTTAGTTACAAACTAGTTAGTTAGTTAGTTATTTTTATGGATAACTTGCTTCACAAGAACTTTTTGTAGCTCATATAAAATAACAGTTTTGTAGCATGAATTAATATACCAGAACTTTATCTCAACTCCTTCTTCCTCTGCTTTTCTGTTTTGCTGCGCCTGGACTGTCTTCATCACAGTTCCTTATTCCAACAATTGGCATCTAGACATGGGAACAATCAAGGGAAACACAAGTGGAAAAGTGAGGGGAACAATCAAGGGGAACAATCAAGGGAAACACTGAGTGATAAATTCTGGATAGGCAAGATGAATAGCAATGGTTTTGGATCAAATATTATGGTTCTTGATGGCAAGAACTGGGCTCGATGGAGTGCCTTGATGAAATCTTTATTTGGAGCACAAGAAGTAAGTAAAATTGTGCAGGATGGCAATGAGGATTTGGTGAGGAATCCAACTGATGCCTTCTCGTATTTTTTTAATCATGGTTATGTTAAAATAAGTTGCTTGTAGTAAACTTGCATTTGTTTATAGTTTAGATTAGATACTCATTCTTTTCTACTCGCATTCATATTTTTATTATTCACAAGTGAATTGGTCTACTGCTAGACAAGTTTAATAATTCAAAACTCTTATTGTGCATTTTGTGCTAAGTTTTCTTCTCCATTAATATCATATATTCTCAGTTTTGGTTATGTTTATGAATGATTCAGAGCTTTAAATTAAAGAAATAAACAAAGAAACTACTATATAAATTTGCAAGGAGCCAGAAAGAATGAAAACATTGAGATTTAGTGAGGTGGTCTGCACGAACATAGAATTGTTACATTAAGAGTTGGTGGTGGCAACTTGTGCGCATGCTTGTATCATTGGTGCAAGGATACTATTTAAATAAATTGTGGCTTCAGGATTTTGAGATTAAATTCTGACTTCATTTGATTTTAAATTGTGGTAATAGAGAGCAAGAATGAAACACAAGCTTAGACTCATAGGACATAGAGAGCAAGTGAGGTGGCAAAAACACAAGCTTGGTCCTTGAATTTAGAGATATATAATCACAGCAACACATAATTTTACAGCAACACAGCAACACAGTGAGATATATATTTAAGTTGATTTAAGATACATAATATAACATACATAAATAGTTGTTGTTGGCCACTCTAGTCTACTAACTGTACGTAAGAAAAAGAACAACAACAGCTAGCCATGTTAGAGAGTACAAGAGTTGCATAATCAAGTTTTGCTGCACCCATAAGGCTTTGAGAGAGGATTGTAAACTTATAAATGAGATCACAGAAGGGTTTTAGCAATCGGAAACTGAATCAATGGAAATTTGACTAGTTAAACTAACTTAGGGAACCATAAGGTGAACTATATTGGTGTCCTAACTTCAGCCGGCATAATTAATTAATATATGATACAACAGAAATTATGCAAACAACTATATTTTCTCTTATCAGGGAAGTGCAATGATCAGAGAATTAAACAAACTCAATACCAAAAACATAATTGGTTTCATTGGAAGCATAATAATAGAATGTGAACACAATCACTAAATTTATGTATTACTGGCAGTCAGACGGTGGTCAAATAAAAAGAGTACTGAAGGAACAATTCAAAAATGATAATATCGTTATATGGCCCAAAAGTTTTAAGAAAATATGCCCTACATTTAGAAATCAGTATGCTAATTAAGAGATCCGGCATTCTGCAAACAATCTACACAGCCGATTTACATGTTTAATGCTCAAAGTTGCAGTACAATAACTTCCTCCATAACACAAATGTTGTTCCAACATAACATTCTCATCACGACATAAAGAAAACCCTAATAAGATAATGATTCAGGGTTGTACAAGCAACAATTACTTCCAAGGTACGAGCTGTTATAAAAATTCCAACGTGCATATCTTCAAAGCTCCAGCAAGAAGAAACCTGAAACAATTTGAATGTATTTAGAAAATAGTAAGCAATAGATATGTGAGTTACACACAGATCAATCAAGAAAAATAAAGCCTACTACAAGATGAAGTAGGACAAACATATACTGAAGACTCAAGGTATTGGGTACAACTGTACTACAGCGATGTTAAATTTTACAATTACTATTAGTCAATGGACAGTGAGTGGAGTCATTTAGTCTTTTGTACTTCGGGGAATAAGATATATTGCTGGTTGAGTGAGGACTCATAATCGTCTCCTTGTGCCAATGGTTATAGACTTTAAAGAATAAGATATACTGTTGATGGGTTCCTCTTACAATAATTTACTGAATCGTGGTCTCAAGTTCATCAGATTTTCTTAAATGTAAAAAGCTTATTGATTTAACAAAAAATAGAATCAATGACATGTCATATTATTGCCAATTATAAATTCTCAATAAGATTCATCCTCGTCCTAACCATCATGGAACAAGAATAAGCTTGCCCTTGCAGCAAACATCCTATCCTCAAGGTCTGAAAACTATTAGCACAATAGCACAATGGGAGAGGATGATTATAAAAACTCATAACGAAACCAAGCAGTTGAAAAAAGCTCCCTGGTTCACAGGCCATATTCCCAAAAGAAAATACTATATTAGCACAATAGCACAATGGGAGAGGATGATTATAAAAACTCATAACGAAACCAAGCAGTTGAAAAAAGCTCCCTGGTTCACAGGCCATATTCCCAAAAGAAAATACTATGGCTGAAAAAATAAAATTTGTTATTGATATACTAAGTGGGTCAACAAAAGTTGATGTATTTAGTCTAAATTTGGGACCAAATATATCAACTTTTATTGACTCACGTTTATTTATAAGTAGGAATAGAGGAAGTACATACCAGGCCCATCTAGTGAGAGGACCATTTTTATGACAGAATTGAAGATTAAGTATTTAATGGTCAGATACTCAGATGACATTATGTTCATGTCTTAACCATTCTGATTTGATACAATGATCGTAACTTACTCATTTCACTCTAACACAAAAAAGACTTTATCCCTTGATGTCATAGACACAAATATACAGATTTATATGTATGCACGGTTCTACTATGCAGGATAGCAGAGCAATGATTTTAACATTTTGTAGGAGTGATGACGTAAATGCTGCAACATCTACATGCCACAAAAAACCCGTATTTAATTAGAGAATTCTATCAAATTAATAGGACAACCTCAAGGCTCTAAATCCAAACACAACCCTGTTGTCTATCTATACTAGAAAGCATTGCACCTCGGTGACTCTACATGCAACACTAGAGAATCCAAATATTTCTCAAGATTTTTATGATACCTACACAACCTTCCAAACCCCTTTTACATGTAAAAAATAAGTAATTCACATATGAATTCACGGCCAACATAAACACTGATTTTCTAGAGAGAAGTAATCTCAATACCAAAGTAACTCGACAGTGGAACAAGAACAAAGTTACTACAAAAATCACACTGCTTCACACAAATTATAGAAGAAATCAAATGCAAAAAACTATGCTGAAAATGGGAGAAAAAAGAAATCCTTGTTTGTCAAAGAGAATAATTTTAAGATCAGAAGCAGGTAAGTAGCTTCACCTAAAGGCATGTCCTTATATAACTAATTAAACTCTCCCTCTGTATTAGCGCACTTAAAGATGATAAATGCATCTTTAATATGTACCATAACAAAATTTGTGCAAAGGATTACACTTTGCTACAATGTACTCTTAAGTGTAGTCTAGTACCTAGATACACCTAAACCTTTATTTTATCTTTTAGATCCATGATTTCCTTATCCTTAATCAGTTGCATAGTGCATTACTTATCAAAATAGAATTATTGAACTTCACTCATCTTTGCTAACTCTACCAAAATGAGGTGTGGATTGAATAATATTAGCAAATCTAGTTGAATTTCCATCGAAGTTAAACCCTTTACTTGGATATAAATTTCAATGTCGTGGAAATCAAATTGGACATAAAAACTGCACTGACAAATCTTTCAATTAGTCTAACTACAATAAGATTAATATATTATCAACATGTTCATTCATAGTCTTAAATACTTCACTTTACTTGTGCATAGACAAAAAATTATCAAACAGCATCTCTACAATATATTGAGTAAAAACACTGAAGACTTCCCTTAACACCAAACTGATATTCTACATATGGTGCAAGGGTTAAAATATGTCTATTTTCCATAATTTTTTAAAACTCGGTTTGTTCCACTCTTCTACATATGCTAAGTTAAATTTATAAGGTAAATTCCAGGTACAAAACAGAAATGAATATGCTAATTCCAATCAAGAAAACACTATATATATATATATATATATATATAATAAAGATTGCAGAATCATACTACATGAATCAGAGTTCATCCTAGGAAGAATTCTTAAGCCAACTCACATGAAACCATTTTAACTCCATGTTTACATGTTAGAACCAACATACAACATCAAAATTTAGCAGAACAGTATGCAGAGGAAAAATTGAAACAAGATTGAACTTATAGGTCTAAATCACTCAATCAAAAACAATCAATACTTACTGTTTAAGCTGCCATGTGTATTCAAATTTTGAGGGTTAACAGTTCCTGGACTTTTTACCACTACCAACCACTTCTTTCGTACTTTAATTCAATTATTTAAACCTTTAATTAGTGATTCAAAAGCATGCTATTAAATTCTTCTAAAACCCTCCATGCACGCATTTTTTTAGTCACAACAAGTTAGGATTGCATTAACATATGCTGCACTCTTGTATCATTTCTACTCATCAAAATACAGCTGAAACACAATCAAGAAAAGAACAGGAACTCAATGTACAAATCCAATTCAGTAACTCAAAGCATAAGCATGGAGAAAGAAGAGACTTGTTCTACACTCAAAGAGAAAGATAGCTAAACAAACACAGATACGTCGTCATCATCCATTTCAGCAACAGAAACAAACATACCAAATCCATTTTACCATTTTTACTGTTGTTGTTGTTTATTTGTCAAAAGTGCATAATTTGTTTAAATCAATAATAATAAACAATATATAAATTTTAAAACTAACCTTATCAAAAGTGCATAATTTGTTTACTACAATCACATATTCTCCTCTTCCAGCATCATAAGAGCTTGCTCATCCCCCTTCTCACACCTTAGAACTACAAGGTTTTCAATTTGAAGGGCATTTTTGAGCAAGACTAAACTAGGAGTGTGTAGAATTATTGAATAGAGGTGATAGGGAGGACAACTAAGAATGTATTTTTGTAATGCAGCTCCATGCCGATAGTGAAAAAAAAGTGATGGTATAGAAGTTATATAAAATAAAATAACAGAATCATTTGCCATGGGGGAGCAATGGTAGATATAGCGTAGATAACCGTAATCAGTAGGAAGAATAATGGAAAATAGCATACTCCACTATCCTTGCTTCACCCAAACGTTAACAATTTCATCTTCACGATGGTGGCAAAGATACAAACATCCTCTGATTACTCCCAGAGTAACCCACTCTGCCACAAAATTCATCATCCGTTGTAGAGGAAGGAATTTGTTCAAAACTATGAGTATTTAGGTCGAAAGCTTCTATGGATCTTTTGTTTGGCTCACCTACGTAACCAACAAGAAAATAAATTATCTCCACAAGAAAGGCAGGATCATTATCAATACTTACAATGGTATGGTTGTTTCCGATATCGATCCATCCTGAGGTTCCAACAATGCATACTTCCACTTGAGTAATACTATCCTTTTTTTTGGCAATCCTCACCACCTTATACTATTTATGTTTGTTGTTCCAGCAGAAACCAAATCCAACTGAAATAAAATCATAGACCGACTTTAAGCATTTTTCATCTCCATATACTCTAATGTTATCGGGTTGCACAGCATATACTCTAGCTGTATCATTGAACATGCACAACATTCTGTCGCACGAGTTAGCTATGCAAAATGGATGTTCCCTAAACTTTTTTTCCGATCTACAATCAAAATTACCGGCGGGGACTTGACGGTAAGGGATTGCAGATGTTTCAAGAAAGTTTGAGTTCAGCCTGTCAAAAAAGTTTTCAAGCTTGTAATAGTGTTTTGTTTCCCGGTCATCGTTCTTAATAAAGAGACCGACTGATGCATGCTCGAAATGGAACTTCCTAAAGCTAATATGCAGAAGCTCCCTCTTCCATCTCTTCGAAATGCATGGCGAAAAGACTCTTGAGGGGAAGTTTGGCCCATATCTCGTGGGTGCATTCCCTTGGTAGACGGTCAAACAATGCAATATCAGCAACAACATCATCATCCATAGCAACATCAAGAACATCAGCAAAAACATTAACAACAAAAGATTGAAGCGGTTGATTTTCATTTGGTTCTTCCTTCTGAAGTATAAAAGAAGTGTTACTGAGATAGTCTTTGATTATAAGAAGAAAAGAAAGAATGTAAACAATATACCTTTCAAAAAGAATTTGCAGAAGCACACGATTTTGACACTTAGCATTGCACATCGGTGACTCTACACCCAATACTTACAATGGTATGGTTGTTTCCGATATCAATCCATGATTTTCAAAGAAAAGGATAGTATTACTCAAGTGGAAGTATGCATTGTTGGAACCTCGTGATGGATTGATATCGGAAACAACCATACCATTGTAAGTATTGCGTGTAGAGTCACCGATGTGCAATGCTAAGTGTCAAAATCGTGTGCTTCTGCAAATTCTTTTTGAAAGGTATGTTGTTTACATTCTTTCTTTTCTTCTTATAATCAAAGATTATCTCAGTAACACTTCTTTTATACTTCAGATGGAAGAACCAAATGAAAATCAACCGCTTCAATTCAATCTTTTATTGTTAATGTTTCTGCTGATGTTCTTGATGTTGCTACTGATGCTCTTGATGATGATGTTGTTGCTGATATTGCATTGTTTGACCGTCTACCAAGGGAATGCACCCACGAGATATGGGTCAAACTTCCTCTCGAGAGTCTTTTCGCCATCCTCTGCATTTCGAAAAAATGGAAGAGGGAGCTTCTGGATATTAGCTTTAGGAAGTTCCATTTCGAGCATGCATCCGTCGGTCTCTTTATTAAGAACGATGACCGGAAAACAAAACACTATTACATGCTTGAAAACTTTTTTGACGGGCTGAACTCAAACTTTCTTGAAACATCTGCAATCCTCAAGTCTCCGCCGGTAATTTTGATTGTAGATCGGGAAAAAAGTTTAGGGAACAACCATTTTGCATAGCTAACTCGTGCGACAGCATGTTGTGCATGTTCAACACTAAAGATTCCGTTAAGCTGTGCAACCCGATAACATCAAAGTATATGGAATCATAGTTTCAAGCTCTTCCTGATCAACTCTTAGCACATGCTTGCTTGCTAGCATTTCTATTTCCCCTACATACTTGTCAATCACCTTTCTCACAACACCCTTTTGCTTGTAGTACCCTTTCTCTGCCAACACTTAACTCATAACCTTAACAACAATTCCCTCATGCAACCAATAATCCTTCCTGTTTATTTTTTCCTTTTTCCTCTCCTCCTCCCTGATCATTTCTTCCAATGTTGATTTTCCACCACCACTTTCTTTCCTCTTCAGATCGTTTCTAGAATTTCTTTCCTCATATTTCTCTTCCTCAACCTCATCAAAAACCATCACCGATGCCTCACCTTTTTCCTTGGTCATAGATCTAGCAGATGACCCAAGAGAAAATCCTATCTTAATTCCATCTTCTACATTTAGCTCCCTCAGAGGCTCAACCTGTGACGGCTGATCAAACTCGGGATTAGATAGCTGCATCAATTGCTCAGCCCTTTCAATCTGTTTCATGATCTCCTTCTCTTGCTTTTCTTCATCTACCAAATCTGCCTTGACTCTTTTATTCTTCATCCTCTCCTTGAAAAGTGTTTCTCAATCTCTATCTATGTATGTAATGAACCATCCCTTGGGTGTTTCTTCAACCTTACCTTCAAGATAATAAAACACTAATCAGATCAAACAATTCAAGATAATAAAAGGACAAATAGGGTAAAAAAAACATGCATCTCTTTGATGTGGGCTTTATCAAGCTACATTTTAATTCAGTGGAGGTAAACTATTTAACTTCAGTACAACAAAATGAGAGATGAAGATGAAGAAACTAGAAGGTCCTCTTATTCTTCTTTCATATTTAACTTTTTGACTTACTCTGTCTAGTTGCTCATGCATGTTTTACATTTCATTCCCATAAAAAAAAGCACTAAATAGTAAAGCTAATGCAGTTTTCTTACTTAAATGAAAGTCAAAGATGTAGTTTTCTTACCTGTTATCCTTATACTACTGTGGTTCATTTTAATTCCCTGCTCATTGAAGTAAAGTTCTAGAATATGTCATACACTTCCGTGAATAATGAATATCTTAGGTACCTTATATTCATGTACTGACATACACACCCATGACTTATTTACATCCAATACCCGAGCTTCCTATTCACTCTAGTAATCAAACTAACAAACTATTCATGAAACCTTACCATTTGTATGATTAGAAGTGTTTAAAAATTATAATATTGCCTGGAACATGACACGGTGAGACCTAGATTCTGTTGAAATTTAATTCATAAACTGTTATGCTACAAATTTAATTCTTAATAATGGAATGTGAACACAATAAGTAAATATATGTATTACTAGAACTATATCATGAAAAATAACCATATTCTCATTCTTGTTCTTGGTAAACAAAACATCAACATGAATTGCAAATTAAAATAAATAAAAAAAGCAAACAAAAGCAAGATTTCCCTAACCTTCTAATATGATGATAGAAGTGAGTTTTGTTTACTCCACCATTATCAATCATGTTATTCTGGGACGAACCTGAGAATAGGGTTTTGTTGTTGTAGATCTCGTAAGAAGAGTTGATATTCAGAGTCCATCTCATCTTGATAACTAGTTTTCTTGATTAAAATTACAGGAGGAAGGTCATTAATACCAAACAAGTCATAACCAAGAGCATAGTCACCAGCTTTTAAAAGATTTCCCAGATGAGTCTTGATTTTAAATCTTGTGTCATTCTTTCCAAAATCTTCCACACGAGCAATCTCAACATTAGATGAACCATATTCTGTGCCATCAATAGTAACCATCTCAGATGAATGAACCTCGTCCACATTTATCACAACATATTTCACTAATTGTTCACTGGTGAATAAATAACTGAAGGGTTCACGCCAATACTCACAATCACGTAACAAACGGTGCTTCAATGTAAAAGGATCAAGCAAAGTAATGCTTCGTTTAACCTTGGTGCAAATCACAATAGGACCAATATTTTCCAAAGTCGAAGCAACATTAGGAGGCAGATAAATCAAATCGTCGCGACAAATGGGAGCGATTTCAACAGACAAAATGGTTTTGCTATCGTAACAGTTGCACCAAGATTCGAAAGGAAGTAAACGCTTTATGAAATCCACAAATCTACGAGCATAAGCATACCTAGGGAAAAAGAAAGAAAAACCTTGATCAAACGGTTCGATTTTCATCACTAAATGAAGAGCAGAAGAATAATACTTCAGAGTGATCTGCTCCATATCAAAGAAAGTGCGCAAATAAGAAACATGCTGCTGAAGGACGTGCACAATACCATTAGCCTCCATTCTCAATTTTGACCTAAATCTTGCCCTCTTGCTTTGGAATGGGGCTAATTTATTTATGATAGTAGGAAATTCTTTTTGGATTTTTTAACAATATATACTTTTTTTTTAATTTTGAATCAAAATGTCCTACTTTATATATTAAAATATTCTATTTTTTGTTTTGTATATATATCTCATATTTTTATTAGGTTTTAATTTGCGTTAGATTTTTAATTAAGTTGCGTAAATTAATAGGTCAATTTTAATTTTTTTCATTTGCTTTAGTTAGTAAAAAATTTAACTAAAATCAGAAAGAAAGAAGAAATGGCATAATTTTTCGTAATCCAGATCGTCGGTCCAATTCCATGATCGCTCTGTTTTTTAATAGAGTGAAATTACTCCATTCATTAGGAGAATAGTAACAAGAATACAATGTGATGAACATTTAACTAAACCCTTGTTTTCAAAAGTTGCATTTCACAATTATTTCATATATCCATGTTCCATTTCAAAAGTTGCAAAGTGCATATATTATACCCTGTTTTGACTTTCAGCAATAAATATTATTTTGGATAGTTTTGCAAGCCGTATGATTCAAAAATCAAATCATTCAAATCTAGCCAAATAGAAAGTTATTGATTCCTTCTTTTTTTAGTTGTTCATCCTTTTACACTTCTCTAGTTAATGTCACGTTAACTGCTTTGTGAAAAAATATTAGAGACCAAATTGATATTTTTTTAAAAGTTTGCCTAACACGGATGACTACGTATACAAATGTTACAGATCAAATTGATACATTTTTTATTGGTAAATATTGAGGACTATTTTGAAACACATTTAGGGTTAAACAAAGACTTGTATTGTCTCTTTTTTTTAGAAGTTTTTGTTACTCTTCCAATTTCCACATGCTTCCACAACAAATACAAAGTGGGTCATTGATTACTCTCAATTTGTAAAGTTGAAAGACATAAATATAAGTAGTAGTTGGTCTAGATATTAAAAATTCTCTTTCACCAATATTTAGATATTAAATATACAAATCCAATTTCGTAGATAACATTTAAATGAAAGGATTATTTTTTAGAGTTTTATTGTATTTTTTTCTTTGGCTTTACTAAAATTTCATCAAGTTCAATTTAATTTCACTATTTAATTTTGTTGAATGATGTTAGATGTGATTATTTTCTATTGTATAATGAAGCTCCTAGTATATTTGGACCTTATGAACTTGTTGGGGTTGATGCAATATATATTAATAATATAAAAACAACATGGAGGCCTTACAATGAAGCTTATTGACAAATTTAAAGACATTTTTATTGGACAAAATTATCGGGGAGAGGTTATGATGATGCTTATGGACAAGGTTGATATATGCAACAATGGTTAAACATAAACATCACAAATAGAGTCTTGTGTTTATGCTTTTGTTGATTATATTATAGATTGATAGAATTTGTGTCTATATGTTATTTTTTGGTTTTGCGGAGTATAAGAGATTGCAAGTTCATGTCAAACAATTTTTTTTAAAGTATCAATTTAAATATTAACACTATTTAACAAACATTGGAGAAATTAAAACATAAACAAGACAGAGCTTTGAGGTATGAACAATACCCTTCATGATCAGGCCAAAATTCTGCAAAGGGCAACTCCATCAAGATATTGCTACATTCTATCGTAACGCATTCAGTACAGATTTGTTCAAAAATATTTTCAGTTATGACACATAAGTCATTTTATTTACTTCTTACTTCTTTTGCCTAAAACTTGGCTCTGTTATCAAAAGACACTTATTTTTTAAGCCTAATATTTCTCTGTATATTATTTTAATTAGATATTTTACAATTAGATTATCTTCATTGTATATATTGTGGCATATATTTCCTTACAAGTTTAATTAACGATGTTAGAGAAGAATGAAATAATTGGATATTGTTTTGCAAAGTGGATATTGTGGCATATATTTATTAAATTTGTTAAAAATGGATATTGTTTTTAAAAATTTACTTTGAAAAGAAAAAAAATAGTTAATGTTCTTGTTATATAATATTAATTCTTGATTGAAAAAAAAAGTATGTAAATTAACTAAGGTTATGATTCTATTTTTTTTTACAGAAAAATAAATTTCATTTATACTAAAATAAATATAGTATAATCTGATCTAATAATCAAGAAAACAAAAAACACGTTAGTGATACACACAAAGAATACACAAACCAATAAAAAATAACCTAGCAAAAACATTAATCATAACAATCAAACAAATGTCTTCCTCCGGCTAACGGTAAAAAATATTACAAGATTCATGGTCTTTAATGTCATCCATATTCGGGGAAAAATATTTGCTAGTGTTCGCTCATATCGACTAAATGTGGTATTTAAAATGACTAGTTCAACCACATGTTTACAATGCATTTGTAAGGTTGAGTGAATATTAAATTTGGTGATAACCTCCATAAGCCCCTTGCTCAAAATAGAATAATGAAGAAAAAAAAAAAAGTCATTTGTGTTTGTTAACACTCCACTAATATAGAAAAACAAATAATGTCATACCACGATGATGATCAAACTAATGTTGCTCTCATACGACAAAATCATAAATGAAACACGAAAAAAAGAAATAAATATGTATGAAAAATCACTTATTTAAATAAAAGGAGAGAATAAAATAATTTGGAGAGGCGAATTTCTGATAAAAAAATAACCATATACCACCCATGTAATGAATGAAGAGGAAGAAGAACCTATGTAATTTTTTTAGGAGGCGGTATTGGTTCTCTTTCTAAATTCCTCTGAAACCTTTTAATCACCAATAAGTGGTATGTTAGTGTTAGTATATTTGTACCTAATGTGAAGTAACAATGTCAATTTACAAGAAAGAGGGGTTTGAATTGTAAATTCACATTTTTAAAATGTCTTGTTAAAACTAAAAGAATTTAACTCAAGATTAATCTTGATTATGAAAACAGAAAATGGAAAATGTTCTTGGTTAGTGAAATAACAATAAAAATTTCACGATGTGATCAATACTAAGTGAGTGATAAAAAAAATGGAGATAAGAGAAAAGATATCACACAAAGATATATCATGGTTCATTCAAACCAAATTACGTCCAGTTCTCACAACCGTGAGATTTTTCACTAAATGTTCAAATGGAGAACGTTCTTGGTTTTTACACCACTAGTCCAGAGCAACTTTGATCTGTTACAATCTTCACCTTTCAATCTAGAAAGGATTTTTACAATCACCTTTCAGCTTTGATTTTTTTTTTTACAAACACACTCAATCTAACATAAAAAGATAGACTTGAGTTACAAATGATTTGTATGATGAAAGTGTTTGAGATCTTGAAATTTCAATAAACAATATCGCCGTTTTTGCTTTTCTTACCACATACAACAATATTTGACGTCGTTAATGTCATCTCATATTTATTGACAAAAGAACGAACATGACTCAGTTAAAAATAGTAAAGGATGAAATTGAAACAAAAAATATAAATAACGAAATTTAAAAATAGACAAAAATAAATGACGAAAATTATATTCAAGTCTTAAATATATTTGATTGATAAAGAAATAAAAATTGTCCAATAATCTAGCTTCTATTTCATGCACATTATTATATAACTATCATTAAAAAAAACTTTTATTTTGTATATTTAAAAGTTTAATAAATCCGTATGATAAAACACAAATTATAGGCAATAGACAAATCCACAACACAATTTACTTTAGAAACATAATATCAATTTAAGTTAACAATTAGCACAAGCACATTTCATGCATCTTATTTTATCATGCCAAATATAAATCATTTTCCAAGTATAAAATAGAGTCTTTAACACACAATATTAAGTCGGTTATCTATTCCAACTTAACAAATGAGTGGAGCTATAATATGTTTAAGTAGGTTTTTTAAATAAACAACTTAAAATTGAGGTGGTGACAATTTTATAAATATATGAAATTTGATTAATGCATTTACAACAATAACGGATGATAATATAAAAAGACATATATCACATCTTCCTTTCTTATTCCTTCTGCTTCAACTCCCTTCCTTGTGTCGTTGGTTGTTATCACTACTGTTCGCTTGTTATCGCCACTTTATGGCATTCGTTGTTATCGACATTATTGCCGCCGTGAGTTATTGTCGTCACCCTATTGTCTGTTTTGTTATCGCCACAGTTTGTTGTTGTAGCTGCATATTTCCTTTAATTTTCAATTTTAAATCTATTTCATAATTCCATTCTTTCACTCATACTACCGATTACATATATGGAATAAGGGTGTTTTATATCGTTGTTGGACTGTAATTTAACGATAGATAGTGGTTTATGGACTAAATTGTCTAAATTTATTTTTATAAGATATTAAAAAAGATTATTTTTTTTGTTATTGATTAATATGTCTTATGTGTTTTTGTTGCGATATCAAGATGGATCTTCATTATAATTTTTAATAAATTTAAATATTTTTTTATAGAGACAATATTTATTTGATTTGTCTCTGAGAACTACAATATACCACCGCAATTGTAGCAAAAATTATTATGAATATTAAATATGATAAAATAAATCACTTTTATTAGAGATCAATGTAAATCTAATTTGTACCGTCAATACATATATATTACTATTACTATTACAATAAAAAATTTAATTTACATTTAAATAGTCATTATACCAAAAGAAACAAATTTGGTGGAATTATACAAAAATCCAAAGATATCGACAGATAAAATAATTAACATCTATCTCATTAAAAAATTTACTAGAAAAATCTAAAGGAGTAAAATCATGATGCACGGCAGATAGCAAAGTAACCAAAAGGAAGAACAAAACAACAGTATATCCAAACTTTAAAAACAAATATATAGCAAGGTGTGCATTTCAAAACAAACAAACATATTGTTTGTACTTTAAAAAAAAAATATTTCTAGAGCACATAAATCAATACAACATGTATAGGTATATTTGATTTTTAAATGAGATTTTTTGAAAAAAAATATTTTTTTATTATTTATATAAATATAATAATTAAATATTATTTATTAAAAGTATCAAGGAAATAATTTTTTTTTTTTAAATTTATATTACTCATAATAGTGAATACCGTATATTTCTATGATAAAATGTAAAAAATAAATATATAATGTTTAAAAACAATGAAATGATATTTTTTTTATGAAATAATCTTTACTAAAATAAAAAAGTTAATAAGTAATTCTTCAATTTATAAAAATGATCATTAATTTATTAATTTATTGAACAAATATACTGAAACTCTTTAATGTATGAATATACAATATAAACTAATTCCTTAATTAAAATCATATATTTATACTGGGAATTGAATTACCATTCAGCTTTTAGAAATACAATGGTATATACTTAACCTTTATTTTGAATTCATGTCATAAGTTAATGTTCGATAAAATGCACATAAAAATAATATATGCTTTTTTTGTTATAAAAAAAAGAGAATATGCTTGATTTATAATTTTATAAGCGGTAAGTACCAAACTAGTTTTTCTTTAATTAATTAATTTTGAATTTTTGAATAGCATGCTAATCTCTGCGAATGAATTTTGTTTATTATATTTGTTTTTTTAATAAAAAACAAAATTTTAATTGTTTTATAATTGGTATGAATGACATTTATTTTTTTCTCCCTAATATAAATGTAATATTTGTTTTTTAAGTAAAATTCAAATTTTTTGTTGATTGTTGATTTTTTGTGCCGCACTGTTTTAACAAATTATTAGGTACAATATTGACAATTGTTATTTCTGACTTCGTATAATAATATATTTTATGTATATAAAATTGTTTAACCAATAAGATTGAATCTCCACTAAGAGATGTATCCATATTACGTCATGCCATGGAGAGCTTAGAATGAAAGTTGAGTGTTTTTTCATTAAATAGGTTACTTGTAAGCAAACTTGCATTTGTTTATAGTTTAGATTAGATACTCATTCTTTTCTACTCGCATTCATATTTTTATTGTTCACAAGTGAATTGGTCTACTGCTACACAAGTTTAATACTATTTCATGCCATGATTATCAAGAACATCACACAGGTTTCTTTGGAAGATTAATTAATAAAGAAATATTAACACAATAAATAACAAAAATTGGAGAAATTAAAACATAAACAAGGCAGAGAGAATAATTCAAAATTCTTATTGTGCATTTTGTGCTAAGTTTTCTTCTCCATTAATATCATATATTCTCAAGTTTTGGTTATGTTTATGAATGATTCAAAGCTTTAAATTAAAGAAATAAACAAGGAAACTACTGTATAAATTTGCAAGGAGTGAGGTGGTTTAGTGAGGTGGTCTGCATGAACATAGAATTGTTACATTAAGAGTTGGTGGTGGCAACTTGTGAGCATGCTTGTATCATTGGTGCAAGGATACTATTTAAATAAATTGTGGCTTCAGGATTTTGAGATTAAATCCTGACTTCATTTGATTTTAAATTGTGGTAATAGAGAGTAAGAATGAAACAATAAAGAGTAGGCACGCTAAGCTTAAGATAGGAGTAAAACTAGATGACTTGGTTTCGCAAGTCTATGTCAAATTATGTCTCAAATCTCAATGACTAGTGTAATATGCAGAATATGATTTGTAATCTATTAATGGGCTTATAAGAGAGGATAAAATCAAAATGTTAATGATGAAATCACAGTTTATGGCCTGGGTAGAATAGATGCAAGTGGAAACTGTCTTTTCGCAGCTTTGAGACAAAATTGTGAGCTCAAATAGAGAGTGCAAGAGTTGCTTAATCAAGTTTTGATGCACCCCTAAGGCTCTGAGACAGGATTGTATACTTATAAATGAGATTACATATGGGTTTTAACAATTGGAAACTGAATCAATGGAAATTTGACTAGTTAAACCAACTTAGGGAAACATAAGGTGAACTATTGGTGTCCTAACTTTAGCCTGCATAATTAATTAATATATGATACAACATAAATTATGCACTACAAGAAAACATTTGAATACCTACGGAAAATTAGCCACGGATCAGAATCCGTGGGTAAATTAGTTTTTACCCACGGAAAAACCGTGTGTATTGTTGTTTAAAATAAATTTTTTTTTAATTAATTACCACGGTAATTCCGTGGGTAAAATTAAAAAATCCGTGGGTAATGAAAAAAAAAATACAATCTTAACTTAAATTTTGCCAAAAAGTTTCGTATTATTTTTTCCTACGGCTTATCCGTAGGTAATGTCTATTTTTTATAAAAAATTTCTGTTTAATTTTTTAAAAAAGGTCCCCAATAGAAACTAAATTAATTTTATTAATTTTAGTAGTGTTAACATAGGCTGCCTTCCAAAACTCAGATTATACCCAGAAATTGTACAAGGTAAACCCAGAAATCGCCTTCTTCCCTAACCCCTTCATACCCAGAAATCGTATGAGCCCTAACCCCTTCTTCTTGTCCGAATCGCCTTCTTCCCTCCCTTGTTCTTGTCCGAATCTCCCTTGTTCTTGTACGAATCGAATGAGAGCCCTTCTTCCCTCCCTTCTTCTTGTCCGAATCGTATGAGCCCTAAGCTCCTCCGCATCCCAAAGTCCGTCTCGTTCCTCCGCATCCCAAAGCCCGTCTCGTTCCTCCGCATCCCAAGTTCGAGCTGCTTCGCTTCGCTCCTTCTTCTTGTCCGAACCCTCCGCATCCCTGCTTCGCTCCGCCGTGATGATCGCTATCTCTTAAGGTAAGTTATCTTCCTTTAATATCTTTTCATTTTCTGAAATCAATTTTTACTGAAATCAAGTCTTACTGAAAAAGCCCCAATTTGTATTGAAAACCCTAACTTGATTGCTGTTCATGTTCAATTAGGATAGTTAGGTACTGTGTTCATGTTTAACTGTTGATTTCTAGCATGTGTTAGTTCTTGTTCCATCTCGATCTCCATCATATATTTTTTAGAAAATCTGAATTTGAGGTTGTTTTGATTATTACGTTTACTAGCTGCTATCTGATTCTTCCATATTCAAACTATGTTTCATTAATGGAAGATGAATGCAACGTGTATTGTGATTTTTCACTGCTATCTGATATTGAATTACTTGCTGTTTTTGTTACAATCAAGTGAAGTGAGTTGTTATAGGGTTTAAGTTAGAGTTGCTCATAGCTTTAGAAAAGTTAGTTGCAGTTTTCTGTTATGGCAGTTAGTTGCAGTTTTCTGTTAATTAGGATATTAGGTTGTTGTTCATGTTCAATCTCTGTTTACTGCTGAACCAATCTCTGTTACTTGGTTGTTGTTCATGTTTACAATCTCTGAACCAATCTCTGTTGCATTATCTGTTCATGTTACTTAATAGTGTATATATTTGTTTAAATTGCTATTAGGTGACTAATTTTGTATTTTCATTTATGTTTTTGTTACAATCAAGTGAAGTGAGTTGTTATAGGGTTTAAGTTAGAGTTGTCTAAGTACATGCATGTTCTGAGCAAACATATAAAAGGTCATAAAACTGTTTGCAAGGAGTTAGGAATCGGAAAAGCTGAATTATGCCAAATCATAAAGGATGATCCACTAGAGTTTATTAGATTGGCTTCAAAACCGGAACAGAAGGGGACTAGAAGGGACTACTATGATGACCCGCGTTGTTATTTGGAGAAAACAACTTTCTTGTTGAAATTGGGGTATCTTGAGAACTCTGAGGAGATGGAAGAAGCGGTGAAGGTGTTTAAAGGGAGAGGTGATCAGTTACAAGAGAGATTCGATTGCCTGGTAGAAGCTGGTTTGGATTATAACAGAGTGGTTGAAATGATAAAGCGAGTTCCTGTGATTCTAAATCTGAAGAGAACTTTAATTCAAAAGAAGATTGATTTCTTAATAAATGTTTTAGGTTACCCAATAGAATGTCTTTTGGGATACCCGACATACTTTTGCCATGATTTGGACAAAATTACTGCAAGATTTTCAATGTATGAGTGGTTGAAGACGAGGAATGCAATAAATCCTGAGTTAAACTTGAGTAGCATAGTTTCATCTAATGAAAAACGGTTTGTAAAATACTTTGTGAATGTGCATCCTGAAGGTCCAGCCATTTGGCAAAGTATAACAAGTTTATCAAATAAAGATAAGAAATAACAGTTCTTTCTATTATATCAAGTTTTGTTGAGATTTGTCTATTTATCTTAATATATATGCCTTGCTAAACCTTGCATTTATTTTTAAAGATATGGAATGCTTTCAAATAAATAGGCTGTCTTTGTTGCATGCTTATTTTCTGTTGTTGATATTGTCTCTCCATTATTATTTTGTTCCAAGGTCTATACCTTGTTACACCAAGGTCATGGAAGTATTGGAAGCGGTTACAATACATCAACTTAGGTTATTTACTAATTTTTGTTTACTTTTCTTCATTTTGGAAATTAAACAAATTAAAATGCAGAGGGAAACATTTTACATTAGAAGATGTCTGATAAATCCAGTCAGGAAAGCTGTTATTGAATTGTTTTCATTTTGTAATGCTTGTAGAATGGGATTCTTGAGCCTGTGAGAGGTAGACTCAAAGGTAATGATAAAATATTATCATTACAATTTCATTTGAGACTTGCTTTAATTAGAGGTTTATAGTGTTCTTACAGTAGAATGAAACTACTGCTCAGACCATATTATGTACCTCACATCATACAACTTTTCCTGTAATGATTTCATTAATTTTGATGATTAAGTTCTTTTGAATGTTAGTATTCTTTCCGTTGACTATATATTTTATTTATGAAATTGCAGATTATCTTATTGACTAAAATACAGTTTATTATTAAATTAACAAAATAATTTATCATAAAATTTAGAGTGTTACAGAATGCGACTTTCAAACAAAGAATAAAAATTAAGATGGTTGAATGAAATATAGTTAATATAGTAGAATAGGAGCCGGACTTGCTTATGAAGTGCAGGAGCAAGTGAAAATAAATAAATGTATGAGACGGTTTCTGGTGGGATCAGCTCTAATAAATAATTTGTATGGTATTGAAGTTACATTATCTAAGCTTATGATCTTACTCGAAAACTTGGCAGTAGTTGACACGGTGCATTTTTAATTATTTTCCTCTTCTTTCATGCCACTAGTAAGGTGAGTGTTATCTGTTTGGGTCTTGTAATCAATTTATATTGTCATGCTTTACTGTTCTATGACAGAGACTGCTCCCAAGGGGGTTTTATTTTTTGTATGTGTTACTGATCTTATTCTTAGGGTTTTAGCCTCTCTAAAGAGTGGTAGAGTTATGAATAATTGATTGGACAATTAATAATTAGTTATAACAATTTTGTTATTTGTTGTATAAATGCAAATATTTTTATTACAAAATCAACCCTTGGTTAGATTTGTAACTGTGCACTTTACTCTCTACTCTCTAGAGTAGTAAACCCTGCAGTTGAAGGAGCCCAGCCAAATCCTATTCTTGTCAGTTGTTTTTGTGGAGATTTTCTTATGTCACCTAGGAAGCATTGTCATTTTGCTGCTATTTTGTTCCTTAATATCTTATTTTCAATTTGCAGCTTGAGTATTTGGATGGGGAGCTTCTCTATTCAGGGATTGTGCTTTTTATCAAATTTATTTATGGAAGTATTTGCTTCCAGAAAAGTTCATGGATTCGATGTTTTGGACGAGAGGCGCGGGAGGAGCTAAGGAAAGCAGAGCAACGTCGACAAGAGGATGAGCAACGCACTAAAGAGCTCCAGATACAGCTAGCAACATTGGCAAAAAGTGTTGCTTCCATACAGGCTGAGTCATCCCGTCGTCGTCGTCATCCAGATTATGACGAGGATGAGTCTAACGATGATGACGGCGATGAGTAGTACTTATTTCATTGTTAGTTTTGTATAGTAGTACTTTGAAACTTATGGTAGTGACAATGTGTATTTTGAAACTTATGGTTATGTGTATTTTGAAACTTATGGTAGTGACAATGTGTAAGTTATGGTAGTGAGAATGTGTATTTTGAAACTTATGGTAGTGCAAGTTGCCCTTATTTTGAAACTTGTGGCAGTCAGGAGGTGTAATTTGAAAACACTATTTACATAATATTTCACTTTGTTTTGACAATGATGTTTAATATGCTTACAATATATATTCAAAAATACAGGAAACCATAAAAAAACAAAAATAGAATTAAAATCATTTTTTCATTACCCACGGACAATTCATGGATAAAATTATCAATATTAAATATAAAATAGTAGACTTGTCACGAATGATCCGTGGGTAACGTAACCTACGGCTTTTCCGTCGATAACTATCTACTAATTTACCTACGGAAAATCTATGGGTAACGTTACCCACGGAGACTCAGTGGGTCATATTACCACGGACAATCCCTAGGTAAGTGTGTCCCACAGCTTGTCCGTCGGTAAATATTTTCCTACGAGCGATTTATCTACGAACTCGTGTCCGTGGGTAATCCGTAGGTAAATTTACGTTACCTATGGATAGTCCGTGGGTAAAGGTAAAATTTGCCGTAGGTAATAACAGTTTTTCTTGTAGTGATGCAAACAACTATATTTTCTCTTATCAGGGAAGTGCAATGATCAGAGAATTAAACAGACTCAATACCAAGAACATAATTGGTTTCATTGGAAGCATAAAAATGGAATGTGAACACAATCACTAAATTTATGTATTACTGGCACTATTTATCAAAACAGCGGGATCCTTAGCCATAATGCACTATTTAGAAACAACAATACCATCACACCATAATGATAAAACAACACACATATTAGTATTAACTCATGCATAATCCATTGGTTGCAAGTAAAATAGTGGCAAATACTTGAGGTATCATCCCTCAAAACTTCAACAACCTAATCACACATCAAAATAAAAAACTTCAGTCTAAAAAAGTTTGGCAAATTCAGGAGTATTGTCTTACAAAATAAAATAAAGATTTCCAGTTTGCATCCTATAAGCAACTACTGCAAACCTGTCACAAAAAACTGGTATTTAATTAGAGACTTCTATCAAATTAATAGAACCAACTCAAGGCTCCAAATCCAAACACAACCCTGTTGTCAATCTATACTAGAAAATCAATTCATGACTCTACACACAACACCAACACCAGAGAATCTAAATATCTACCAAAATGTTCAGGGTAATAAATAATTAACATATGAATTCATGGCCATCATAAATATATTGATTTCTATAGAAAAGTAATTTTAATACCAAAGTAACTTGAGAGTGGAACAAGAACAAAACTACTGTAAATATCAGACTGTTTCAAGCACTTTTTACAACAAATCGTATGCAAAAATTACATTCTCCCTGTAACATGAGTCGTGTATTTATGAAGGCTTGTCCTTCTATAATTAATTAAACTCACCCTTTCTGTAATAGTACAATGAGAAATGTATATGTAATATGTAGCAAAATGTGCAAAGGATTACACTATCCTACAATTTACTCTTATAAATGCAGCCAAGTGCCTAGACACGCCTGCAACTTGATTTTACCTTTTACATCCTAAATCAAATATCATTTAAAATACTCAATTATGTATAGTACATTACTCATCAAAACAGAATTGCAATTGAACTTCACTCATTTCTACTAGGTACTAACTCTATCAATTTCATCTTCATTATAGTATTCTAACTCAAGTATCCGTTGTACCTAGGCCATGATTCAACTTCACTCATTATGCATGGACTCAATCATGGACTGCTAACTTAATTAGAACTAAATCAACCAGCCAATTTTAAATCAATATATTCTGGATTGTAAAGGAGACAAACAAATTAGTCACTTTCACCTATATATACTTCTATTCACCTAGCCAATTTAATGAGTTGTTCTTCATTTTCACTCTAGAACTTCAATTTGAATTCAACTCAGACAATAATAATAAACAGAATATAAATTTTAAAACTAACCTTATCAAAAGTGCATAATTTGTTTACTACAATCACATATTCTCCTTTTCCAGCATCATAAGAGCTTGCTCATCCCACTTCTCACACCTTAGAACTACAAGGTTTTCAATTTGAAGGGCATCTTTGAGCAAGATTAAATTAGGAGTGTGTGGAATTACTAAACATAAGTAATGTGGAGGGAAACTAAGAATGTATTTTTGTAATGCAGCTCCATGCCCTCCATGCCGATAGTGAAAGAAAGTGTTGGTACGGAGGTTATATAGAATAACAGAATCATTTGTCATGGGGGAGCAGTGGTAGATATGGCTTGGATATATGTAATCAATAGGAAGAATAATAGAAAATAGCATACTTCACTCTCCTTGCTTCACCAAACGTTAAAAATTCCATCTCCACGATGGTTGCAAACATACAAACATCTGATTACTCCCAGAGTAACACACTCTTCCTCAGACATCATCTCAGGGGAAGAAATTTGTTCAAAACTATGAGTTTTTAGGTCGAAAGCTTCTATGGATCTTTTGTTTGGCTCACCAACGTAACCAACAAGAAAATAAATTCTCTCCGCAAGAAAGGCAGGATAATCAACAATACTTACAATGGTATCGTTGTTTCCGATATCGATCCATCCCGAGGTTCCAACAATGCATATTTCCACTTGAGTAATACTATTCTTTTCTTTTTCTTTGTAAATCCTTACCACCTTATACTGTTTACATTGGTTGTCACGGCAGAAACCAAATCCAACAGAAATAAAATCACAAGAGAGAGGTGACTTTAAGCATTTTTCATTTGTTACCTCCATATACTTTGATGTGATAGGGTTGCACAACATAACAAAATCTCTAACTTTATCATTGAACACGCACAACATTCTGTCGCACGAGTTAGCTATGGAAAATCGAAGTTCCACAAACTTTTTGTCCAATCCAAAAACAAAATTACTGGTGGGGTGTAATATCCCGCTTTTTCGGGCCATTAACTAACGAAATTTCTAAACGTACAAATACAAATTCGCTTTTATTTATTTATAATGATTTTAAATACTCATTCATACTAAAATCAATTAATGAAGGAAAATAGCATACTTCACTCTCCTTGTTTCACCCAAACGTTAAAAATTCGATCTCCACGATGGTTGCAAACATACAAACATCATCTGATTACTCCCAGAGTAACACACTCTTCCTCAGATATCATCTCAGTGGAAGAAATTTGTTCAAAACTATGAGTTTTTAGGTCGAAAGCTTTTATGGATCTCTTGTTTGGCTCACCTACGTAACCAAGAAGAAAATAAATTCTCTCCGCAAGAAAGGCAGGATAATCATCAATACTTACAATGGTATAGTTGTTTCCGATATCGATCCATCCTGAGGTTCCAACAATCCATATTTCCACTTGAGTAACACTATTCTTTTCTTTTTCTTTGTAAATCCTTACCGTTTATGTTGGTTGTCACGGCCGAAACCAAATCCAACAGAAATAAAATCACAAGAGAGAGGTGACTTTAAGCATTTTTCATTTGTTACCTCCATATACTTTGATGTGATTGGGTTGCACAACATAACAAAATCTCTAACTTTATCATTGAACACGCACAATATTATGTCGCACGAGTTAGCTATGGAAAATCGAAGTTCCACAAACTTTTTGTCCAATCCACAAATAAAATTATTGGTGGGGTGTAACATCCCGCTTTTTTGGGCCATTAACTAACGGAATTTCTAAACGTACAAATACAAATTCGCTTTAATTTATTTATAATTATTTTAAATACTCATTCATCCTAAAATCAATTAATAATATTTTTATTTATATTTTCAAAAATAAAGAATCAAAATATTTACAATCACTAAAGGTAAATTTAATACGTATAGTACATTACTCATCAAAACAGAATTGCAATTGAACTTCACTCATTTCTACTAAGTACTAACTCTATCAATTTCATCTTCATTATAGTATTCTAACTCAAGCATCCATTGTACCTAGGCCATGATTCAACTTCACTCATTATGCATGGACTCAATCATGGACTGCTAATTTAATTAGAACGAAATCAACCAGCCAATTTTAAATCAATATATTCCGCCTTGTAAAGGAGACAAACAAATTAGTCACTTTCACCTATATATACTTCTATTCACCTAGCCAATTTAATGAATTGCTCTTCATTTTCCCTCTAGATCTTCATTTAGAATTCAACTCAGACAATAATAATAAACAGAATATAAATTTTAAAACTAACCTTATTAAAAGTGCATAATTTGTTTACTGCAATCACATATTCAAGTTTTCCAGCATCATAAGAGCTTGCTCATCCCCCTTCTCACACCTTAGAACTACAAGGCTTTCAATTTGAACGGCATCTTTGAGCAAGATTAAATTAGGAGTGTGTGGAATTACTCAATAGAAGTAATATTGAGGGCAACTAAAAATGTATTTTTGTAATGCAACTCCATGCCCTCCATGCCGCTAGTGAAAGAAAGTGTTGGTACGGAGGTTATATAGAATAACAGATTCATTTGTCATGGGGGAGCAGTGGTAAATATGGCTTGGAAATATGTAATCAATAGGAAGAATAATGGAAAATAGCATACTTCACTATTCTTCCTTCACCCAAACGTTAAAAATTCCATCTCAACGATGGTTGCAAACATACAAACATCATCTGATTACTCCTAGAGTAACACACTCTTCCTTAGACACCTTCTCAGGGGAAGGAATTTGTTCAAAACTATGAGTTTTTAGGATAATCATCAATACTGGTACCGTTGTTTGCGATAACGATCCATCCTAAGGTTCCAACAATGCATTTTTTCACTTGAGTAATACTATTCTTTTCTTTTTCTTTGTAAATCCTTACCACCTTATACTGTTTACGTTGGTTGTCACGGCTGAAACCAAATCCAACAGAAATAAAATCACAAGAGAGAGGTGACTTTAAGCATTTTTCATTTGTTACCTCCATATACTTTGATGTGATAGGGTTGCACAACATAACAAAATCTCTAACTTTATCATTGAACACGCACAACATTCTGTCGCACGAGTTAGCTATGAAAAATCGAAGTTCCACAAACTTTTTGTCCCATCCACAAACAAAATTACTGGTGGGGTGTAACATCCCGCTTTTTCGGGCCATTAACTAACGCTATTTCTAAACGTACAAATACAAATTCGCTTTTATTTATTTATAATTATTTTAAATACACATTCATCCTAAAACTAATTAATAATGGAAAATAGCATACTTCACTCTCCTTGCTTCACCCAAACGTTAAAACTTCAATCTCCACAATGGTTGCAAACATACAAACATCCTCTGATTACTCCCAGAGTAAGAGACTCTTCCTCAGACATCATCTCAGGGGAAGGAATTTGTTCAAAACTATGAGTTTTTAGGTCGAAAGCTTCTATGAATCTTTTGTTTGGCTCACCAACGTAACCAACAAGAAAATAAATTCTCTCCGCAAGAAAGGCAGGATAATCATCAATACTTACAATGGTATCGTTGTTTCTGATATCGATGAGGTTCCAACAATGCATATTTCCACTTGAGTAATACTATTCTTTTCTTTTTCTTTGTAAATCCTTACCAGCTTATACTGTTTACGTTGGTTGTCACGGCAGAAACCAAATCCAACAGAAATAAAATCACAAGAGAGAGGTGACTTTCAGCATTTTTCATTTGTTACCTCCATATACTTTGATGTGATAGGGTTGCACAACATAACAAAATCTCTAACTTTATCATTGAACACGCACAACATTCTTTCGCACGAGTTAGCTATGGAAAATCGAAGTTCTACAAACTTTTGTGCAATCCACAAACAAAATTACTGGTGGGGTGTAACATCCCGCTTTTTCGGGCCATTAACTAACGTAATTTCTAAACGTACAAATACAAATTCCCTTTTATTTATTTATAATTACTTTAAATACTCATTCATCCTAAAATCAATTAATAATGGAAAATAGCATACTTCATTCTCCTTGCTTCACCCAAACGTTAAAAATTCCATCTCCACGATGGTTGCAAACATACAAACATCCTATGACTACTCCCAGAGTAACACACTCTTCTTCATACATCATCTCAGGGGAAGGAATTTGTTCAAAACTATGAGTTTTTAGGTCCAAAGCTTCTACGGATCTTTTGTTTGGCTCACCTACGTAACCAACAAGAAAATAAATTCTCTCCGCAAGAAAGGCTGGATAATCATCAATACTTACAATGGTATCGTTGTTTCCGATATCGATCCATCATGACGTTCCAACAATGCATATTTCCACTTGAGTAATACTATTCTTTTCTTTTTCTTTGTAAATTCTTACCACCTTATAATGTTTACGTTGGTTGTCACGGCAGAAACCGAATCCAACAAAAATAAAATCACAAGAGAGAGGTGACTTTAAGCATTTTTCTTTTGTTACCTCCATATACTTTGATGTGATAAAGTTGCACAACATAACAAAATCTCTAACTTTAACATCGGACACGCACAACTTTCTGTCGCACGAGTCAGCTATGGAAAATCGAAGTTCCACAAATATTTTGTCCAATCCACAAACAAAATTATTGGTGGGGTGTAACATCCCGCGTTTTCGGGCCATTAACTAACGGAATTTCTAAACGTACAAATACAAATTCCCTTTTATTTATTTATAATTAGTTTAAATACTCATTCATACTAAAATCAATTAATAATGAAAAATAGCATACTTCACTCTCATTGCTTCACCCAAACGTTAAAATTTCCATCTCCACGATGGTTGCAAACATTCAAACATCATCTGATTACTCCTAGAGTAACACACTCTTCCTCATACATCATCTCCGGGGAAGGAATTTGTTCAAAACTATGAGTTTTAGGTCGAAAGCTTCTATGGATCTTTTGTTTGGCTCACCTACGTAACCAAGAAGAAAATAAATTCTCTCCACAAGAAAGGCAGGATAATCGTCAATATTTACAATAGCATCGTTGTTTCTGATATCGATGAGGTTCCAACAATGCATATTTCCACTTGTGTAATACTATTCTTTTCTTTTTCTTTGTAAATTCTTACCACTTATACTGTTTACGTTGGTTGTCACGGCAGAAACCACATCCAACAAAAATAAAATCACGAGAGAGAGGTGACTTTAAGCATTTTTCATTTGTTACCTCCATATACTTTATGTAATAGGGTTGCACAACATTACAAAATCTCTAACTTTATCATTGAACACGCACAACATTCTGTCGCACGAGTTAGCTATGGAAAATCGAAGTTCTACAAACTTTTTCTCCAATCCACAAACAAAATTACTGGTGGGGTGTAACATCCCGCTTTTTTGGGCCAATAACTAACGTAATTTCTAAACGTACAAATACAAATTCCCTTTTATTTATTTATAATTACTTTAAATACTTATTCATCCTAAAATCAATTAATAATGGAAAATAGCATACTTCACTCTATTTGCTTCACCCAAACGTTAAAAATTCCATCTCCACGATGGTTGCAAACAAACAAAAATCTTATGATTACTCCCAGAGTAACACACTCTTCTTCATACATCATCTCAAGAGAATGAATTTGTTCAAAACTATGAGTTTTTAGGTCGAAAGCTTCTACTGATCCTTTGTTTGGCTCACCTACGTAACCAACAAGAAAATAAACTCTCTCCGCAAGAAAGGCAGGATAATCATCAATACTTACAATGGTATCGTTGTTTCCGATATCGATCCATCATGACGTTCCAACAATGCATATTTCCAATTGAGTAATACTATTCTTTTCTTTTTCTTTGTAAATTCTTAACACCTTATACTGTGTACGTTGGTTGTCACGGCAGAAACCAAATCCAACAAAAATGAAATCACAAAAGAGAGGTGACTTTAAGCATTTTTCATTTGTTACTTCCGTATACTTTGATGTGATAGAGTTGCACAACATAACAAAATCTCTAACTTTAACATTGAATACGCACAACATTCTGTCGCACGAGTCAGTTATGGAAAATCGAAGTTCCACAAACTTTTTGTCAAATCCACAAACAAAATTTCTGGTGGGGTGTAACATCCCGCGTTTTCGGACCATTAACTAACGGAATTTCTAAACGTACAAATACAAATTCCCTTTTATTTATTTATAATTATTTTAAATACCCATTCTTCCTAAAATCAATTATTAATGGAAAATAGCATACTTCACTCTCCTTGCTTCACCCAAACGTTAAAAATTCCACGATGGTTACAAACATACAAACATCATCTAATTACTCCCAGAGTAACACACCCTTCCTCAGACATCATCTCAGGGGAAGAATTTTGTTCAAAACTATGAGTTTTAGGTCGAAAGCTTCTATGGATCTTTTGTTTGGCTCACCTATGTAACCAAGAAGAAAATAAATTCTCTACGCAAGAAATGCAGGATAATCATCAATACTTACAATGGTATCATTGTTTCTGATATCGATGAGATTCCAACAATGCATATTTCCACTTGAGTAATACTATTCTTTTCTTTTTCTTTGTAAATCCTTACCACCTTATACTGTTTACGTTGGTTGTCACGGCAGAAACCAAATCCAACAAAAATAAAATCACAAGAGAGAGGTGACTTTCAGCATTTTTCATTTGTTACGTCCATATACTTTGATGTGATTGGGTTGCACAACATAACAAAATCTCTAACTTTATCATTGAACACGCACAACATTATGTCGCACGAGTTAGCTATGGAAAATCGAAGTTCCACAAACTTTTTGTCCAATCCACAAACAAAATTACTAGTGGGGTGTAACATCCCGCATTTTCGGGCAATTAACTAACGGAATTTCTAAACGTACAAATACAAATTCCCTTTTATTTATTTATAATTATTTTAAATACTCATTCATCCTAAAATCAATTAATAATGGAAAATAGCAAACTTCACTCTCCTTGCTTCACCCAAACGTTAAAAATTCCATCTCCACGATGGTTGCAAACATACAAACATCATCTGATTACTCCCAGAGTAACACACCCTTCCTCAGACATCATCTCAGGGGAAGGAATTTGTTCAAAACTATGAGTTTTAGGTCGAAAGCTTCTATGGATCTTTTGTTTGGCTCACCTACGTAACCAAGAAGAAAATAAATTCTCTACGCAAGAAAGGCAGGATAATCATCAATACTTACAATGGTATCGTTGTTTCTGATATCGATTAGGTTCCAACAATGCATATTTCCACTTGAGTAATACTATTTTTTTCTTTTTCTTTGTAAATCCTTTCCACCTTATACTGTTTACGTTGGTTGTCACGGCAGAAACCAAATCCAACAAAAATAAAATCACAAGAGAGATGTGACTTTCAGCATTTTTCATTTGTTACTTCCATATACTTTGATGGGATTGGGTTGCACAACATAACAAAATCTCTAACTTTATCATTGAACACGCACAACATTATGTCGCACGAGTTAGCTATGGAAAATCGAAGTTCCACAAACTTTTTGTCCAATCCACAAACAAAATTACTGGTGGGGTGTAACATCCCGCGTTTTCGGGCCATTAACTAACGGAATTTCTAAACGTACAAATACAAATTCCATTATATTTATTTATAATTATTTGAAATACTCATTCATCCTAAAATCAATTAATAATGGAAAAT
>NC_021161.2:50563455-50572350 GCF_000331145.2 Cicer arietinum
GGGGAAGGAATTTGTTCAAAACTATGAGTTTTAGGTCGAAAGCTTCTATGGATCTTTTGTTTGGCTCACCTACGTAACCAAGAAGAAAATAAATTCTCTACGCAAGAAAGGCAGGATAATCATCAATACTTACAATGGTATCGTTGTTTCTGATATCGATGAGGTTCCAACAATGCATATTTGCACTTGAGTAATACTATTCTTTTCTTTTTCTTTGTAAATCCTTTCCACCTTATACTGTTTACGTTGGTTGTCACGGCAGAAACCAAATCCAACAAAAATAAAATCACAAGAGAGATGTGACTTTCAGCATTTTTCATTTGTTACTTCCATATACTTTGATGGGATTGGGTTGCACAACATAACAAAATCTCTAACTTTATCATTGAACACGCACAACATTATGTCGCACGAGTTAGCTATGGAAAATCGAAGTTCCACAAACTTTTTGTCCAATCCACAAACAAAATTACTGGTGGGGTGTAACATCCCGCGTTTTCGGACCATTAACTAACGGAATTTCTAAACGTACAAATACAAATTCCCTTTTATTTATTTATAATTATTTGAAATACTCATTCATCCTAAAATCAATTAATAATGGAAAATAGCAAACTTCACTCTCCTTGCTTCACCCCAAACGTTAAAAATTCCATCTCCACGATGGTTTCAAACATACAAACATCATCTGATTACTCCCAGAGTAACCCACTCTTCCTCAGACATCATCTCAGGGGAAGAATTTTGTTCAAAACTATGAGTTTTAGGTCGAAAGCTTCTATGGATCTTTTGTTTGACTCACCTACGTAATCAACAAGAAAATAAATTCTCTCTGCAAGAAAGGCAGGATAATCATCAATACTTACAATGGTATCGTTGTTTCCGATATCGAACCATCATTACATTCCAACAATGCATATTTCCACTAGAGTAATACTATTCTTTTCTTTTTCTTTGTAAATCCTTACCACCTTATACTGTTTATGTTGGTTGTCACGGCAAAAACCAAATCCAACAGAAATAAAATCACAAGAGAGAGGTGACTTTAAGCATTTTTCATTTGTTACTTCCATATACTTTGATGGGATTGGGTTGCACAACATAACAAAATCTCTAACTTTATCATTGAACACGCACAAAATTATGTCGCACGAGTTAGCTATGGAAAATCGAAGTTCCACAAACTTTTTGTCCAATCCACAAACAAAATTATTGGTGGGGTGTAACATCCCACGTTTTCGGGCCATTAACTAACGGAATTTCTAAACGTACAAATACAAATTCCCTTATATTTATTTATAATTATTTGAAATACTCATTCATCCTAAAATCAATTAATAATGGAAAATAGCAAACTTCACTCTCCTTGCTTCACCCAAACGTTAAAAATTTCATGTCCACGATGGTTTCAAACATACAAACATCATTTGATTACTCCCAGAGTAACCCACTCTTCCTCAGACATCATCTCAGGGGAAGAAATTTGTTCAAAACTATGAGTTTTAGGTCGAAAGCTTCTATGGATCTTTTGTTTGGCTCACCTACGTAATCAACAAGAAAATAAATTCTCTCTGCAAGAAAGGCAGGATAATCATCAATACTTACAATGGTATCGTTGTTTCCGATATCGATCCATCATGACATTCCAACAATGCATATTTCCACTGGAGTAATACTATTCTTTTCTTTTTCTTTGTAAATCCTTACCACCTTATACTGTTTACGTTGGTTGTCACGGCAAAAACCAAATCCAACAGAAATAAAATCACAAGAGAGAGGTGACTTTAAGCATTTTTCATTTGTTACCTACTTATACTTTGATGTGATAGGGTTGCACAACATAACAAAATCTCTAACTTTATCATTGAACACGCACAAAATTATGTCGCACGAGTTAGCTATGGAAAATCGAAGTTCCACAAACTTTTTGTCCAATCCACAAACAAAATTACTGGTGGGGTGTAACATCCCGCGTTTTCGGGCCATTAACTAACGGAATTTCTAAACGTACAAATACAAATTCCATTATATTTATTTATAATTATTTGAAATACTCATTCATCCTAAAATCAATTAATAATGGAAAATTGCAAACTTCACTCTCCTTGCTTCACCCAAACGTTAAAAATTCCATGTCCACGATGGTTTCAAACATACAAACATCATCTGATTACTCCCAGAGTAACCCACTCTTCCTCAGACATCATCTCAGGGGAAGAAATTTGTTCAAAACTATGAGTTTTAGGTCGAAAGCTTCTATGGATCTTTTGTTTGGCTCACCTACGTAATCAACAAGAAAATAAATTCTCTCTGCAAGAAAGGCAGGATAATCATCAATACTTACAATGGTATCGTTGTTTCCGTTATCGATCCATCATGACATTCCAACAATGCATATTTCCACTTGAGTAATACTATTCTTTTCTTTTTCTTTGTAAATCCTTACCACCTTATACTGTTTACGTTGGTTGTCACGGCAAAAACCAAATCCAACAGAAATAAAATCACAAGAGAGAGGTGACTTTAAGCATTTTTCATTTGTTACCTACTTATACTTTGATGTGATAGGGTTGCACAACATAACAAAATCTCTAACTTTATCATTGAACACGCACAAAATTATGTCGCACGAGTTAGCTATGGAAAATGGAAGTTCCACAAACTTTTTGTCCAATCCAAAAACAAAATTACTGGTTGGGTGTAACATCCCGCTTTTTCGGGCCATTAACTAACAGAATTTCTGAACGTACAAATACAAATTCGCTTTTATTTATTTAAAATTATTTTAAATACTCATTCATCCTAAAATCAATTAATAATGGAAAATAGCATACTTCACTCTCCTTGCTTCACCCAAATGTTAAAAATTCCATCTCCACGATGGTTGCAAACATACAAACATCTTGTGATTACTCTCAGAGTAACACACTATTCCTCAGACATCATCTCAGGGGAAGGAATTTGTTCAAAACTATGAGTTTTTAGGTCGAAAGCTTCTATGGATCTTTTGTTTTGCTCACCTACGTAACTAACAAGAAAATAAATTCTCTCCGCAAGAAAGGCAAGATAATCATCAATACTTACAATGGTATCGTTGTTTCCAATATTGATCCATCATAAGGTTCCAACAATGCATATTTCCACTTGAGTAATACTATTCTTTTCTTTTTCTTTGTAAATCCTTACCACCTTATATTGTTTACGTTGGTTGTCACGGCAGAAACCAAATCCAAAAGAAATAAAATCACAAGAGAGAGGTGACTTTAAGCATTTTTCATTTGTTACCTCCATATACTTTGATGTGATAGGATTGCACAACATAACAAAATCTCTAACTTTATCATTGAACACGCACAACATTTTGTCGCACGAGTTAGCTATAGAAAATCGAAGTTCCACAAACTTTTTGTCCAATCCACAAACAAAATTATTGGTGGGGTGTAACATCCAACTTTTTCGGGCCATTAACTAACGGATTTCTAAACGTAGAAATACAAATTCACTTTTATTTATTTATAATTATTTTAAATACTCATATATCCTAAAATCAATTAATAATATTTTTAGTTATATTTTCAAAAATAAAGAATTAAAATATTTACAATCACTAAAGGTAAATTTAATATGTTACACAAAAGAGACTCCTATAGCCAAAACTATTGATATTTTACTATCCAAGCGTAAACCCTAGTTGGTCATAAAATTTGGACTTGTGGTAAACTAACCCAACAAGTCTAACAACGCCACCAAAGTATCTCAGAACCTCCACTTGCATGCTATTGTACTTCAACGCATTTCTCCTATTAGGTTGACCGTAACATTATTCGTTCAATTAGCACTATATGTAACGTCCTGTCAAATGTAAGGGTCATCTCCAAATAACAAACACATAGCAATTATGCTTATATATTTGTTATAGCAAAAATATAAATAAATCATGTACATCATTTAACAGTTAAAAATCACAACGCACTAAACGTACAATAACAATGAAAATACAACAGTACAATACACTATCTACATAGTTAATAATATTAATTCATCCATCCAAGTACAATAACAATAAGATATAGAAGTACAATATCACATCAATTCACCCAAAACCAGAAGATACAATATCACATTTTTAATAACATTAATTCACCACAAACCAGGAGATACAATGTATGAGTTATCTTTATAGAACATTAATCAAACTTTAATTAATGAATATCCAACAAACCTTATTACTTAATCTACATGCCAATGTAATGATTCAGGAATATGAATGCATCAAGTGGACACTTTAATAAAATATAATATATTGCGATATTAACTTTTTAATGACATTCACGTAACATTTATTCTTCACACTTTGAATATGTTCAACACAACCATTATAACACCATATCACATGACATTTATTTTCCACACTTTGAATATGTTCAACACAACTATTATAACAACATATCACATAACATTTATTCTTCACACTTTGAATATGTTTAACACAACCATTATAACAACATATCACGTAACATTTATTTTCCACACTTTGAACATGTCAAGCACAACAATTATTAATATTCATTTTGAATATAAAACACAAACAAAACCAATAAATAACATCAGTACATTTATATCACATATCACATATAATTCAGTAACTCATTTAGTTCTTGAATTTCTTTCTTTTTCTTTCCTAAACCCGTTTTTGTTTTATTTCTTTTTATCTCCCTTTTTATTATTATTATTATTATTATTATTATTATTATTATTATTATTATTATTATTATTACCAAAAATTAAAATAACACAATACAATAGTAATTATCACCAGTATAATTATATCAATTCATAACAAGTTAACATATACAAATAAAACAAAATGTTACATTCTACTTACCTTAAATAGTTTCGTAATTTACAGAATAATTATATCAATTCATCACAAGTTAAGATATAAAAATAAAATAAAATGTTACATTCTACTTACCTTAAATAGTTTGGTCCTCGAAACTTACGCTGATGAAAAAAATGCGGGTCATGGAGACGGGAAGGGATTGCAGAAGTCGGAGGAAAGTTTGAATGTAACCCGTCAAAAAAGTTTTAAAGCTTGTTTCCATCTCACCTTCCTCATTGACAGTAAAGAGAAGTTTTAAAGCTCGCATCTCACCTTCAGCAATAAAGAGACTCATTGATGCACATGTTCGAAATGAAACTTCCTAAAACTAATATCTTGAACCCTTTCCATCTCTGAAACGTAAAGGAGGTTGCAAAGACTCTCGATAGGAAGTTTAGCCCATATGTCATCGGTGCATTACTGTTTTAGACGGTCAAACAATGCAACATCAACACAAGGAGGTTGAAGCTTTCTATTTTTTCACTTAGTCACTCAAATGTTGTTCGATTGTATTCCACTCTAGAGTTTATTTACTCTTATTTCAATTATAATTATAATAAAAAAAATATAGTAATCTTTAGTTTATTAAAAACTAGTAATTGTATATATTATTGATTGTTAGTATAGTGTGACATAGTAGTATAAATTAATAAACTATTAATTGAAAATGGTAAAGCCTAATTATTCGTTTGGTGATCCTCACATATTTTCCATTTCTGATTATTGCAGCTTTATCACAGTCAGACATGTTCTCTTGCTGTTTGTCCATCTTTGGCTCCCTATTTATGGTGCTTTTATTTTCTTGTTGCGTTATCAAAAAGTCATTTTTATATTATTTTGAACATTCTAGTAATTAATTAAATATATTTCAAATGCCATGTTGGAGGAATATTTCAAAAATAATACTTCATTTTTTCGTGTTTTTTGTTACGCAAATTTATAGGTGAAGTTGTCAAAATGTTAATTTTAGCATCAATTGATAAAGTCTTTAGAATCAGTGTATTTACTGTCGGTACTTATTTTATATTGTCAATTTTTTTTTCTAGATGAAATTGTATAAAAACTTGCGACATCGCGAATTTTACATCAAAATAAATGATAGTAAAAATTCTTAAAAACCTTAAAAATAAATAACTTTTAATAGCAATTTTCAGCCACTAAATTAATATTTTGTAATGATTAATACATTCTTTTAGCAAAAAATTTAAATGACACTAACCATGTCTTCAAACAGTCTTTATCTGTATCATTTTGGTTTAGATTCTTAATCTTTGGTTAGTTTGTTTTTTAATCAGTTTTCTGTTTGATTTTAAACATAATTGAATTATGTGATATTTCGCATATCATATGATATTTAGATTTCTGCTATAGTTTTTTTTTCAGATAATGTATATAATCGTCAACTTTTTAAATAAAATCTAAAAATCAGTAAATTTATAATTTTATTTATTTTTCTTTAATTTCTACTTTCTTCTACAATCAAGTTTGTTGAACTCTAAGAAATCAAATAAATACTTTTCTATATTGTGGGAACAAAATTTGGTAGTTTCCTTTTTTTTTGTAGGGATTAAATTATCTCTTTATGTTTTTATTAAATGTCATATACTTATGTTATCTAATGTTGTTATTAATGCCTTAACAACATCAGTTAGGTTGGATATTTTTATTAATGGCTTAACAGTCCACATTTAGATCGTGGTTTATGAATTAAATTATTTTAGGTTATTTCTGTAAGAGATTAAAAAAGATTGTTTTTTTTGTTATTGATTAATATGTCTTATGTGTCTTTTGTATGAGACTAAAATGGGTCTTGTTATAACTTTTAATAAATTTGATCATTCTTTTTAGAGACAACATATATTTTGATTGTCTATCAGAACTAACTATAGGGTACCACTGCAATTGTGGCAAAAATTATACTTTTTAACTTTAAAAAATAATGGTACACGATTTTATCAAAACACCTTCAAATCAAACGTTCACTATATGTCTATGATTAACTACTCAATGTCACTTATGTTCTTCTTCTAACTTCTAAGCTTCAAGCGGTAAATTTATACTATTATTATAAGAAAAACTACTATTTGATTGAGTAAAGAATAAAAAAAAATTAAATAAACTAATTTAAATGAAGAGTAGAATTTCTTTTCAAAAAAATAGGTGAATTTAATATCCTTTTATATTTGGGTTTATATTTTAATTATTCCGTTTCAAAATTCCATTTTCATAATTTGGCATTAGCAGCATTAGCCTCCATTCTCAATTTTGACCTAAATCTTACCCTCTTGGTTTTGGAATGGGGATAATTTATTTATGATAGTAGGAAATTCTTTTATCCAAACAAGTATAATCATGCATTGGAGTTATTATTTGAGGAATTATGGGGGAGAAGATTAAGGAGGTATCAAGGAATATTCCTTTTTTTTCCAAAAAAGGTCTGGCTCTCAAGATGTAAACTGTGACTCCAATTTATTCCACTGTGTCCAAGCCCAACGAACCGTTAATAAATTCATTAACACTAAACAATTTAAATTCTGATATTGATAACATGAATTTGATTCATTTGGAAAATTCAAATTCTGAGTTATATAAAATTATTTACTTTTTCTAAAAATAAAGAAATAATTACTATAAAATATAATTTTATATAACTTAGAATTCAAATTTTTCAAAATAAATCAAATTCATCTTATCTGTTCATTTATTTTCATTATGTCAAACTCAAATTTTAAGTTTGTCAATACATAAATTGATTTCATAAAACTCCATTCAATTTTCTTCAACTTCAACTGTTTGGTAAAATTTAAACTTCAATTGTTTTGTAAATGATCATTGAGTATTAAAGTCTTCTCAATATTGCAATAAGACATCGTTCTAATTTATGGCATATCATAGACTCAGCTTGTTTTTAGTTTTCAATTTGAGACTTAGGAGTCTAATATAAATAAATGTGAGTCAACAAAAATTGATGTATTTATTCTAAATTTGAAATTGAATACATCAATTTTTATTGACTCAAACTTACTTATAAATAGAAACAGTGTACATACCTGGTCCATCTAGTGAGATGACCATTTTTATGACAGAAGTGAAGATTAAGTATTTAATGGTTAGATACTCAGATAACATTATTGTTGATTATTATGACCTCGAAATAATCGGAATGTATCAGTTCTTTAAGAAATTAAATCAATTTCATACACACAGTGGAATTAAATTGCGGCATACAAGATTAGCAATTACAAGAAGATTGATAAGAGATTAACCAAGATGCATGCGAGTCAAATTTCTAATTTAAACAATATTACCTAACACATAATATGTTTAACATGCATCTAATATTAATCACACATACAAATATTGCAAGATAGAAAATTAAAGGAGTTAAGGGTTAGAGAAGATTGCACCAAGAATTTATCCTGGTTCAGTTGTCAACGAGACAACCTACATCCAGTCCTGACAATCCAATCGGATTTCAGATTTTCTTCTCCAATAGAAAGAATCAATTACAGATTGTCCAGTTTCATCCCCGAAACATATCTATCTTAATGATCTCTTTCCTATTGATCACCCTCTGATCCTTGTAGACACACAACAGTCTAACACAGAATCAAAGTACGACTCCTTCTTGTTGAGCCCTCTCACCCAAGAAGGTAGCCACCAGTTTCAAGCTGGCTTTTTAGCTTTCGTTTCTTTTCAATGTATTATTACAAACTGAACACAAAAAGAACAAAAAGAACTTTTCTATTGAGACCTCTCACCCAAGAAGGTAGCCACCAGTTTCTAGCTGGCTTTCTCGCTTTCGTTTCGTTTCAAAGTATTGTTACAGACATATTAAAAGAAGTACAAAAAGAAGTCTTCAATCTTGATCAATATGTCTTCTCACGAATCTGGATATTCAAGGATTGTTCATGAGAACTTTGTCTTTTCTCTCAAGATCACTTTTCCAGCTCTCTCATTGATTAAGGATAATCTTTTTGATCTTGATCTGAAAGAGCAATATCAGATTGTTA